>NW_004524595.1:24226472-24243517 GCF_000260255.1 Octodon degus | reverse complement strand
CTTATTAAAAATCTTTTGCACAGTCAAAGAAACCACCAATGGAGTGAAGTAACAACCACAGATTGGGAAAAAAAAATTGTAAGCTGTTCCTCAAAGAACTACTATTTATAATGTACAAAGAATTTTTAAAATATCATACCCAAAATTTAAAGACCCAATCCAAAATGGTCATCTGAAATCAATAGGTACTTCTCATATGAAGAAGTGCAAATAACAAATAAACATATAAAAAAATAGGTAGTAGGCTGGAGAGATAGCTCAGTAAATTTAGCACTTGCCTGGCAAGCACAAAGGCCTGAGTTCAATCCCCTGTTTCATAGGAAAAAAAAAAAAGGTAACATCACTATCATTTGAGAGAAGCAAATTAAGACAATGCTGAAATGCCATCTCACTCCAGAAAGAACGGCTATCGTCAATAAATTAACCAACAACAAATGCTGCCAAGGCTGTGGAGAAAAAAATTGAATCTTTCTCCACTATTGGTGGGAATGTAGACTGGTGCAACCACTGTGGAAATCAGTGGGGAGAGTCCTCAAAACACTAAAACTAGAGGTTCCATTCAACCCAAGTAGTTCTTACCTTCTTGGCATCTTCCCTAAAGAATTAAAAACATTATACCACAAAGCAGCACGGTTTGTAAGAGCTAAATCTTGGGAATAGCTCAAATATCCATCAACAGACAAATGGATAAAAAAAAGTGTGAGTTTTTTTATTAATACAATGAAGCACTACCCAACCATAAAGAATAAGCTTAATACACTTCTGGGTAAATGGATGTACCTTGAGATCATACTCTATTTTATGTGTTTAGTAGAGGGTCTACAAGGTCTGATTACACAGAGTGGACTCATACTGATCCTGCTGTTTTCAGACTCCCAAGAACTGAGAGTACAGGCACATGCCACCATGCCCAGTCTCAATCACTTGTTAAGGGTGTCCTGGGGGCAGGGCTGGCACAGCCTGGGAATCGAACCCTCCTCCCTGTGTCTACCTAAACAGGCACATTAGTCTGCTGAGCTATCCAGCTGGTCCTGAGACCACATTCTTAACTGACATAAATCAAACACACATGTGTGAATATCATTTTTTTTCTCTGGTGTGAGAATCAAAAGTATAAATAAGGAACAAAACATATATTATATGTTATTGAATAGGATGAGAATGCTTAAATGAGAAGGACTTCTGGGGAAGGGGAAAAAGGAAAGGAAGGAAGGGAAAAGAGCAAAAAATGATGAAAAGAAGATAAAATAGAAACAAAGTTTTGTAAATAGAGGAAAAAATGTTGAAGACAGGGCAGGGGAATGGAAAAAAAGCAGAATTAAATTATGTCTTGTACAGGTACAAAACCCCTATTATGAATGTGATTATTATGTATACAAATATAATGTGAACTGTAGAATTCCTAAAGATGTTCATTATCAGGTTGAAGAAGTATCCCTCTTCCTCAATATATTAAATTTATTTTTAATTTTGAATAGCCAGTTTTGTTCCACTGTTTTTTTTGTGTTAATTGGTGAATCTTCTAGTTTTATTTTTCCTTGGCCTACTTATACTGTAGAATATGTTGATCTATTTTTAAATTTTTTTAAATTTTAAGTGTACATGTCAAACACAAACTCAACTTAACTTGGTTGCAGTATTTAATTCTGTAGACATTGTTACATTTGGTTTGTTGATGTCTTAAAGATGTTTGCATCATTTTTTGGAGGAGAAATTGGTTTTTCACTTTCTTTTCTTATGATGCTGTGATTTAGTTTTAGTATGGGGACACTGCCGGTGACAGAATAAGTCTGCTCTTCTATTTTCTGCAATAAAGTCTGAATAATACATATTATTTTTTCCTTGAATTTCTAGAATAAAATAAGTGGAATGAAAATGGTTTTCATATATGAAATGCATTGAATTTTATAAATTATTAAGAGATACAAGTGCTACAGCTTTATTTGTGTGAGACTTAGTAATTTATGTCTTTGAAGAAATCTTTCTGTTTCATTTATGACATCAAGATCATGGGCACAATGTTGCACAATGTTTTTATATACTCTTTTTCATTTAATGTTCATACAGCATTAGTGATGAGTCTTCAGCATATTGACAACTCTTGTCTTCTCTTTGTTTGTTAGCCTTGAATCAGGTTTATCAGTGTTGGTAGGCTCAAAGAATTAATTTTGGTTCTCGTTGACTTTCTCTGTTCTCTAATGCCATTGGTATCTGCTGTATTTTTTATTACTTCTTTCCCCTGCTTGTCCGAGGTTGCTGTTCTCTGTTCTCTAGGTTCCCTAGGTTGAATCTTCAAGTATTGATGTGGATCTTCCTTCTTTTCTCACTTGTGTAGTATTTAATGCTATGGAATTTTCTTTGTGTGCTGCTTTAATGTATCTCCTCTATTTGTGAAGTTATATCATTCACTTAATAAAAAGCATTTTAATTTGTGTTACTATTTCTCTTTTGACACAAGTGTTATTTAGAAGTATGTTCTTTAATTTACAAATATTTGGCAATTTTGAAGTTACCTTTATTCTCCTAACTTTGTCTTAATTTTGTTCTGGTATGGATACATCTACTGGAAACATACTCATGCTTTTAAATTTGTCAGAATGTGTACTGTGACCAGGATGTTACTCTTAGGGTAGCTTGTCACTATTCATGTGTGCTTAGAAGTGTGTATTTGAATAGGGACAAGCTACCCTAATAGCAAGGTCCTGTCTCCCAAAGCATCTTTAGTATTATTATTATTTACTATTCATGTGTGCTTAGAAGGTTATGTTTGGGGCCAGGTAGATGGCTCAGTAAAATAAGCACTTCCCTGGCAAGCGCAAGGGCCTGAGTTCAATCTCCAGTTCCACCAGAAAAAAAAAAAAAGAAAAGAAAAAGAAGAAGGGTGCATTTGTGCTACTGTGGATGGGATATTTTATCACTACTTCATTTAATTTTTTAATTACATAAATATATTTGGCAGCACTAGTATATACCCTGAATTATTTTCTGCTTGAATGATGGGTCCAATACTAACATGAGTTTGCTGATATTTTCAACTTTAAATCGATTTTTCTTTATCTCTTTTCATCCATTTTTCTCTCAAGTATTTTTATACTTTAACATATGTTTATAACATGCAGTATAATATATACTTCGTACTACAATATGTACTTTATAATATTACAAAAGTTTGATACATATAGTATATTGCCTTAGTCACTTTTCTCTCTTTGGTGAGACAAAATACCTGGCATCCAAGGATTAAGGAGGAAAGTTTTACTTCGCTCTCAGGCTGTAGAGGTTTCAGTGCGTACTCAGCTGGCTCCACGGCAGGCAGGGTGGCAAAGGGGCAGCCCTTCCTGGCAGTTGTAGAATACAGACAAGAACAAAACAGGTGAGAACAAGCCTCTTTCGCTGCCTCACCCTGTACGCAGTCCACCCACCCTGAGTGGGTGCAGCACACACACCGTCTGCACAACCTCCTCTTCCACAGGATGAGGGTGTTTACAAAGGTAGACTTGGGTCCCCTGCTGAGTTGCTCCATTAAAATTCTAAGCTTAAGTTCACACAATGGATCAAACATTACATATACAGTATATAATTTATAATAATGTACTTTGTAATGTCTTCCTGGAGAACTTATCCCTTTATCATTTTACAGAGGTCATAATTATTTCTGAACATTTTATTTGCTGTGCTGTCCAAATTGAAATAAATGGAAACATTTTAGTTTTGTTTCAGTGTTAGCATGATATACTTTTTCATAGCTTTACTGTTAAACTGAGTCTTTACATTTAATTTAAGCTTTGAAAGTTTTGTCCTTTATGCTAGTTATGAATGTGGTATAAATCTTACACATATTGTTACTATTACTACTTTAAACAAATATTTATGTTTGAAATCAATAGCGAATAATAAAGTTAAAAAAAACTCTTTTTGTCTGATGTTCTACCATTTTTTTATATGGATCCAAATTTCTCATCAAACATGATTTATTTTACCTGAAGAACTTAATTTTGCATTTTGGGGACAGAAATTCCTCTGGGGTAATGACCCTTTTTGGGTTTTCTTTTTCTTTTTTTATTAATTTTATTGAGAAACAAATGGCAATGAGACAGTTTCCAAACTGATTAGTAGGACATTTTCAATAAAAAATACATTATGCATTGTTGTCTTCTTAGTGGTTATTCATAATACAAGAAGCTGACATGCTATCCTGTCCAAACACTATTAGTACAAATCTTTCTTCTCATTTAAGTAAGAAAAAGTAGCTGTATATCTCTCCCAACTATTTTGTATATACAGATAGAGAATGGTCCTTCATTTCTATCCCTTTTTTGTTGTTTAGCTTTGTCAGAGATGCTATATTGGATTATTTTGCTGAATTCATGCACCTACAATATTGAGATGGGTTTTCTTTTTCTGATTAAGTCTTTACTTTCCATTTACTTTTAAGAATAATTTCATTGAATATAGGGCTCTAGATAGGCATCTATCCTTTCCGTGCCTTCAGGGTTTCACTATACTCTCTACTTGTTTACCAAGATTCCAACAACTCTGCTGTAGTTTTTATCCTTGTTCCTCTAGAAATATGACTTTTTTTTCCTTTTCGGTTTCTTTGAGGATTTTTCTTCTGGTTTTAGTTTATGCCATTTGAATCCAGTATGCCAATCATTTGTTTCTTTTGTTGTTCTTCTTTTATTTATTTTTGCTTGATATTTTCTGCACTTCCAGATCTGTTATTTGGTCTATTATTAGTTTGGAAAATTCTCTGGTTATCATTACTTCAAGATTTCTTCCACCTCTTTCTCTCTTTCTTTTAATTTTGGCATTTCAGTAATGCAAGTGTGACACCTTTGCGGTTGTTCCTCTCTTCACGGACGTTCTGCTCAGATAGAGTGGTGATCAAGATAGAGTGTGGTGCGCTTTACATGCCAGTGTGGAGAGTTTCTTTTGACCTGCTTTGAATCTCTGATTCTTTTTTCTACATGTGAAGTCCATTGACAGCAATCTGCATTTTGTTAAATTGTCCAATCTCTAGCCTTAAAAACATTCTTTCTCAGAGATTTCTTCTGGTTAAATTTTCCATTTGTCTTTTCATAAATGGTCTAAATGAAAATACTTTTCCGTTTAGACCATTTACGATGTTACTAACTGCTAATTTCAACTTTTTGTCTGATAACTCCAATTGGTAGGTCATAACTGAATTTTAAAAATAATTTTGTGCTTCCCATTTTTTTTCTTTTTAGTACATTACAACACATAATTATTATACTCCTCATAGAGAGTTAGTACACATACACAATGCAACTTAACACAGCTTTGCATCCTCTTCCCTTCCTTTTATCTTCCTATTTGCAAAAGATTTATCTTCCTACTTTTCTTCTTTTCCCTCTTCAGTAAGAGAGAAGGGCAAGGGGCCTCTGTTTGACATCATGGTTCTTCTTTCACTAGGCTGAAACAACAAAGACTTCTTTCTTCCCTGAGAGAGTAAGCATCCATTACAGGGAATGTTCCAGGTGCATTTCACCATGGTCTTCTGCTCCTTTCAACTCAAAGCAATCAGGGTTATTGACAGAACTTTACAGTGAAAAAGTTTAAGAATTCTTGGAGATAAACCCCCAGAATGTGTGGGCTACTTCCGAGGACCATACCCTTCCCAATGTCTTTTTAATTCCATTCAATGACACCCAAAGTCATCAAGGTTAACACTTATGTTCCTAACAGTTCCCAGCGGTAGCAGATTCTTTTCCACATGTGTGGACCTGGTCTATAATTCCAGGTGTTTCTCTCTCTCCAGATTTGGGGGAAGCAGTTTGTCCTACAAGTTCAATTTTCTAATGACTCCAATAGAAGTCACTGATTGTCAGTTTCTATAGCTTTTTCTTATTTTAAGAATGGGAAAGATGGCTTCCAAGCTCTTCTACACCCAAGTGTAAACAAGAAGTCTCAGGTAAAATTTGTCAGTCAAAGTAGATGTTCTCAGACTCCTGAGCAGATGCTTTGGGGAGCAGACACTTCACTCTCAACAGATTATATTTAACATGAGAGGTGCAAGGATCCATGGGTCTCAGTGTGATATATTTTACCCAGAAATAAATGGTGGCAGGAATGAGAAAAAGATAGACAAGAAGACAAAAGCTAGGTTAGGTGGTGACTTATCTGCCTTCTAGGTGAGATGAACCCCTCAGCAAAAATATGAATATTTAGTTATACCTCTGCAAAGTTACTAACATGTGACACAAAGTTACCTAGTGACTAGTAGCCAACAGTGACTAGTCAGGATGCTAATCTCTGGACTGAGGTAGCTTCTTTACTTTAGGCACTGAAGCCTAGTCCCACTACACACATTTGAGCAATTTTCTAGCTTTCATGGCTCCCAACAGAGAGGGAAAATCCTGGGTATTTTTATCTGTGGAGAGACATTGTGCAGTTATGTTACTTAAGATTCATGCTTGTACTTATTATGAATACCATTGTGAAAACAGAATATTCCAGCAAAACAAACAAAAACCAGTTCTGAAACAGTCAAGTTGAAAATTGAGAACTATGGATGTGATGATAAGATAAAAATAAATAATATAAATTCTAGGGAGCATTGAAGAGAATATTGGATTTGGTGGGAGAAAAAGGAAATCTAAGATAACTTTTCTTATTTCTCAGCTTGAACAAATGTATTCCCACATGGTACTAATTATTCAGTTATCTCATAAATTAATTTTCCAGTAAAGTAATCTATTCTTAATTTGGAAAACATGCTTAATTGATTGTATTTAGATATCAGGCATACTCATACATATACAGCAAGGGTTTGCCTTCTGGATTCGGATTTAGTGATGTAAATATAAAGTTTGTCCTGGAGCAGTCTTGCACATTTTTACTAGCCTGTTCTAAGAGTGATTTAAAAGCAAAGCTTTCAGAAAATATCAAATCTGTTTCACTATATAGTAGAAAAAGAAGATGCTTTCCACTGGTGGTTGTTTTCTATAGATTATTTGAGCTGATAGTGAAATCGCTGTACATGCTGCTTAGTGATTCCATGTTGTGAAATATTGATGATGTATACTGTGCAGCAATTTAGGGCTCTGATATGAAAGGTGCTATTCAAATTGAAGTTGGAATTTGTTTTTAGGCAATATATGGCAAAGTTCAGCAGTTTCTGTGAACAGCTAATCTCAAGTTCAATTATACTTAAATTGAAAGAAAGAGACCTGCTATCACTACTAGCATCCAAAGTAAAAAAAAAAAAAAAAAAAAAAAAAATCTGTCCCTGTACTGTGTAATGCAAGATCAAGTATGAAAAACAAAACCTTCAGAATAGAGTCCATCAGTCGATGGCTCATCTGCAACAGAGGCTTCCTCTAAGAAATGAGGGAAACTTGCAAATTTTAAGGTATTGGCTCAGGCACGGACAGCAGCAAAACCTAAAATTGCCCTGAGTAAATGTCTGCCGAGTGACTGTTTCTTGTCTCATAGCAGTTATCAGGTTCACGCCATGGTGTCTTTGACAGTATAAATAGGTGATTAGTAACCTACAGAAGTGTGTAATGTCCTGGTAGAAATAATATGGAATGGAATACACAGGTACTTCACCACTGCTTTCCAAGTGTACACTTGCAAAATAAAGAATTTCAGCAGTGAAGGTAAAACACATCTCTTTCTTTTGTGTACTTAAGAGTAAACTGTCCTTAAAGTTCCCTCAAAATATGATCAAGAAAAAAAAATTTAAAAATACTCTGATGATACAATTTTAGAGAGGAAGGTCAAGTAGGTAAAGGAGCAATGCAAAGAGTACATAAAGATTAAAGCAGACCAAAATCTAGACAAAGCAGGTACAGTGAGATATCGCAGGCACATAAAACAAACCCCAACCCATTTTCTCAGTTTAGGATATAAGCTAGCATATTCCCCCTATCAGTTCACTCATATTAACAAATCTTAGATGCTTTAAAGACTTCCGTTAGTAACAGTTAGGATGTCTGGGATAATTTTTCCCTAGGCCATCTGACCAATAATTCATATGGAGAATTTTAGAATCTAAAGGGCTTGTCATTTCAGAGTAAGACTGAACTTAGAAGGTGTGGGTGTTTTCAAGCCATTTTCTTAATAGCTCTAGTAATGCCCAGTATCCCTCAGCCAGGATCATCCTGCTCCCTTTCCTTCTCTTTTACCCCTATTTGGCAGCAACACACCTCTCAAATATTTTACACACAACACCTCAAAAACCTTAATCTTTAGTAAATAGGACTTCTGCACCCCACCTTCCCTGACAGATGACAAGGACCAACCTTAAAATAATTCTACTTCCAGTGAATAGACTATTATGTTTGCAAAAATGGAGGAATGGACATTTTTGGAGGATCACAATGTATAATGATTTTTATTTTGCCTAAAACATTCGGATTTAAACTATAAATAGTACTTTTTTTCTGGTACTGGGAATTGAACTCAGAACCTATGCTTCCCAGGCAGCTGCTTAGACCTCTGAGCTATATCCTTGGCAATGTTACTTTTCTTGTTTAAGAAGTTTAACAAAAATCTAGTTTAATTTAATTCATCAAAATGTTAAATAACACCTACTGTGTGTTAGGTTCTGTCCTATGACAAAAAATGTGGAAGGCAAGGCCTCTACCCTTAAAACCAATAGCAGATAGGTGTGAATACAATCACTACACAATGCTTTGGTATGTCCCATAAGAAGCAATGAGCCTAAAGCCTTACATTACAGAAAGGAAGAAGGGCCTCCGTATGCTCTGGGAATACAGGAAAGGAAATATAAATGATATTTAAATTTCGGAGGTTATATTCATCAGATGAAAAAAGAAAAGCAAATAGAAAGAAAAGACATAATATAAGAAAGAAAAAGGCAGGAGAGCTGAACATCACCAACCATGAGAAAAAGCAAAGCCATGGAGATTCCATTGTACTCCAGAGATCTAATAATCACAAGTACTGATGAGGCTCCAAGGCAAAAGGAAACTCTTAACATTGCTGATATGGATATAAACTACTACAAGCACTATGGAAATTAGTATGGAACTTCTTCAAAAAACTAACAGAAAAATTCCATTCAACCCATCCATTCCCCTTCTAGGTATCTTCCTAACAGGGTTAAAGTCATCACATTACAGTGATACATGCTAGCTTTATTTCTAGTAATGCAATTCACAATCACTAAGTCTTTGAAGCAGCCTCTTGATCAACAGATGAATGGATTTTTAAAAATAAAGTACTTACGCCAAATGAAGCATCATTATGCCATAGAAAAGAATGAATATGAATCATTTGTAGGCAAATGTGTATATGTAGAGGCCATAATACTAAGTAAAAAAGAAAATCACACACAGAGCTTAAATATCACATAGTTTCTTTTATACGGGAAATCTAAAATTTAACTAAAGGTCAAAATGAAACATAGGTAGTAGGAAGCAAGGAGATAGATCATCCTCAAATTGGAAGGAGATCAAGAGGTGGAAGGATGAGCAGAAAAATGGAGGAAGAACAAAGTGAAGATGTGTTGTGTATACAAAGAAACTGCCCTCAAGGATAGACAGAAAGAACAAGAAATTAATATAGAGAAATACAAGAAAAATGTCTGGGGAATTTAAAACAATATGATACCTAAGTTCAATCCCCACTTCCAAAAAAATAAAACAACATGATATATGTAGTGTATTTGGCACACATCTAGTGGGAAGCATGAGGAGTTGAAATGGATCTAAATAATTGTGAGTTTATATGTCAAAGAAAGAATACAGATTTATTCTGAAACTAGCTTTTATTCAGAAATGTAACAGCACCAGCTAAAGAACACCTTTCTGAAGTGGAAAGATACTAAAGGATGGAGGGCTAAGCATGGTGGGACACATTTGCTATCTCAGTTACTCTTCTCTTGTTGCTGGGACAAATACCAAACACTCAAAATGAAGGAAAGAAATGTTTATTTAGCTCAGAGTTACTGGAGGTTTCAGTCCATACTCATCTGGCGCCAAGGCCAGGCAGCAGCCCAGGCAGCTAGCTAGCCTCTCTAGCCTCCTTACATTGCAATATAAATTACCTGCCCCAGGGCAGGTGCAGCATCTATACCCTCAAGAATCAGTCACAAACTCCAGAAGCCACCTCTGACTGCAAGAGGTTATGAAGGTACAACTAGACACAAACCATAACATCTGCAATCTCAGACATTTTGAGGTTGGTGAAGGAAGCTTTGCAAGTGTGTGATCTGGTTGGTCAACTTAGCAAGAGCCTGTCTCAAAGGGCTAGGGTTGTGTAGCTCAGTGGTAGAGCACTTGCCTGGCCTCATCTTACCTGTGTAAGGCCTTGTGTTCAAGTTCAAGTGCATATACTGAAAAGGAAAATAAATGCAGAAAACAAAATAGAAAGCAAGACTATAAAAAAAAGAGAGAAAACAGCATAATTCCCTTTCCAACTTAAAAAAGAAGAGAGCAGAAAGGAATCTCTCTACTTTTCAATGCAAAAATATTTCTAAAAAAAGAAAATACATTAAATTATCGTGTTGAAATAAACATTTTTAATTTGCAATGAGATCAGTACTTAAAAGTGTAAGCATTGAACAATAAGCACTTTACTGAAGTGTTCATAGAATCATCCCGCTCATTACCACAATGCAAGTCTGACTTCAAAAGTATTAAGTGCAATTCTAGTTTCTAAAGTATTTAAGAGCAAACAATAAACAATTACACTGAATTCCTCTGAAAGGTGTTACAGAGTCAGGAAAAAAAAGTGAGGAACAATACTGCACAAACAAGCAAAAGTTTCTAAAAGATTTTTATACACATTTTTCTTCCAAGAGTTCCTCTTGTCACAGAACTCTTCTCCATTTTTTTAAACCTAAAAAGAATAAAAAGAAAAAAAATTAGAAATGATGCTGAACTTCACCAAACAGATCAAGAAGAATTCAACAATGGTTTCTGCATTGCATAATGCTGTCTTCAAATTAGTTTTATTTTTATTTTTGGCCTTTTAAATTTTTTATAAAATTTATTTTCCAATTTTGCATGCTTATATCTGGTAATCTGAACACCTCCATTTCTTTTCCCCACCCTACTCTCCCTCAAGCCTTTTCCACATTCTTTCTTTCAGAAGGCATGCTAGGTTCTTCCTAGTGCAGATGTTGGTCAAATCTCTTTTTCACTTCCATCCAGGTCTCCTCTGACCTCATTAACACTGGCAGCAGTAGCCTCAAAGACCATCAGCACAGTAGGTTTTCCATCTTGGACAGCAGGAGAGGGGGACAAGTGATACCAATGCCTTGGTGCTGCTCCTAGAGTCTATCACTAGAGCATGAAAAGCACCAGGAGGAAGAGCTTTTCTGTGTGTCTGTGATGCTAATTGGGCGTTGGAGGGGAACTTGTCTGTTGTATATCTTGGAGAGGGCAGCAGAATTATAGTTAGTGGGAAGCACAGCAGGCATGGTAGAGAAGAAATTTTAAATCATACTCCTTAAGAATTTGTGTAATTGTACTATCCTGATCTCAGTTTCTTCATTAATAATTCAAAGGTCCTTATAGAGAATTCTTCAAAGGCCAATCCTTGCAAGGCTGAAATTTAACATTGACTTTGGTTTTGGAAAACCTAGTTCTGTACTCAGATGCCAACATTATTAATAAGCTGAGTGACAATCCCAGGCCTCTTAATCACTGAGGGTGTAATTAGTCCAAGGGAAAATTGGGAGTCAAGCATCCATCTGAACAAGAGTACAAAATAATGAAATAAATCTCTTTCTAGACACTATATGGGACTATGCCAGATATCATTTCTCTAGGATTTTCTACAAGGCCATCTTCAACTCTATGCCCCTAAATAAACACAGACCCTTAAATATTCTTGAGAGATAAATGACCTTTCTTACTTATGGGATAGTCTAACTGGGAAAGAATGGCTGTTTCTTTAAATAACTCAGCCTGAAATATTTAAATCTAGATCATCTTTTCCTGTGTCTGTGATGGAGAACACTGGGCCTCACCCTCTATGTAACAACCATTCATAAGATGTGATTAATATAAATTACTTTTTACTATTACCAAACTGAGGCAGTTGTATCTGAGGTACGTAAAACAAGTTATCCATGATTCTGTTGTCCCTGAGCAGAGTTCTTTTACTGCACTGCCTCCCTCCTGTGCTGATTACTTCAAAGGGATGCAGCGAGCACTGGGAGGTGATGTTCCTTGTTAAGATTAAATAATTAATTGGGTAAATAAAATCAAGGCCAGGAAGAAAAGAACTAACTGTGCCTTATAAATGTTTACTTAGTTTTCCTGCATGCCCATGGGTGATGGTTTTTTTTTAATAAAAACCTAGATACTGTTTACAAGACAGTAAGATATTAAATGGTGCAGTAAAAGCAAACAAGAAAACAAAACACTGATCTCTTCTGGCTTTATTTGTGAAAAGACTGTATTTCAGCATCCTTTGTTGACCACAAATATAAGTTGAGAGATTTTTCTGAACTCCTATCCAGACTTTAATATTGTTTTGTGCTTTCTTGTATCATTCCTCAATTTGCACAGCATTGTCCCTCTCTTTTCCCTTGATTATCCACATTATCCAGTTTTCACAAGACTCTCCAGAATATTCTGGTTTACAGCAACTTTTGCCTTCTAGCAATTTCTATCATACCTAACAATCTAATGTTTATTTGCATAATGCAGTGCATTACCTTTTGTTGGACACATTTAGGTATAAGTTTTGTTTTTATAAACTTGATTAAAAAATCATTGATTCAAGGAAATGTATCTAAAGCTTATTTTTATACCTCCAAAAACGTAAGAGACTCCATTCAAATTGATTATGTACCTGGTACTTGATAAACATGTCTACTGTTTGCTTTCAGCCAGGTTACTACATTGCCTGATTCCAAAGTCTTATAGATAGATAGATAGATAGATAGATAGATAGATAGATAGAGATATATAGATAGATAGAGATATATATTCAGTGATAATAATACTAGCATTTTGCTGGTGGTCAACAAGATCAGATTCAGTAGAGTATAGTACTGATGGTATCTCTGGACTTGTTCAATATGCTGTTGATCACATTAAACATTCTTTGAAACTGAAGATGAATGACTTAAAACATAACGAATGTTTTAAGGAAAGTGACAACTTTACATTCTATTCATTTTTTTATACAATGACTGCACCAATTTAAGAAGGAATATTAGGGATAAAACAAGAGTACTTGTGTTACAGTTGGATTTTAGGTTCAAAAATCAATACTTTCTGTCACAGTGTATTTTATGCAAGTATACAGTAAAATCATTGAAATATTGAGCTAATTCAGAAAATCATTTTGCTGTTAAAGTTGACAGTCTAGGTTTGGAGCACTGGATGTAACATTTTCTATGATCACTATAGCTTTCCCACTGCAATTTTCTTCCCCTATGTTTAATATTTGTGGGAACAGGTGATAAAATGGCCAGCTGTTTTCTTCACATTTAGCTGTAACCAATATTTGTTATTTTATGTCTCATATAAAATCAAGTTGCCACCAAAATAATCAGGAAAAAATAATGCAACTAATGAACATGGAGTATAAAAAAGCTATAAAACACCACATATTAGTGATTTCAATATAACCTAAAATTGGAAATGGCTAAGAAACCAGGAAACTCAATAGTATCTGGGTGTAACTTCAAGGATATTATATAAACTCTTAACCATGACATGTATATTCCTAAGCATTACATATAAAATAAAATTCATCTTCCCTACTGTTTCCTCTTTTGTGGACATCTGTCAGCAATTTTTTAATTCAAGTTTTAGGGAAGAATTTATGAATAATAAATTCTTTTAACTTATAAATTAAAATTCTTTTAATTTATGAAATTTGCATGTAGTTGTTAAAAGAAATAAAAAAAAGTGATGGGAGATTTACTTTATACCTTTCAAAGCTTGGGAGCTAGGGACATTCTGAAAACCAAAACTCAGTTTCTGTCAGTATGGATGATGGTGTATCTGTGGAAAGAACTGATACACCAAGAATCAGCTGGACTCCTGGTAAAAGATTTCCTGAGCATGGTATGGCTTTTTACACCATAGGTGAAACAAAACGTACTTTTCACTTTTGGTTCTGTTGCTCTGAGAACTTTTTGTCTGTCTTTGAGTTTTGTTGTTGTTGTTGTTGTGTGTGTGTGTGTGTGTTTTATCTTGTTTTAGTTTGGTACCAGGGATTGAACTCAGGACTTTGTGCTTGCCAGGCAGGCACTTATGCTGCTGAGCTATCAATGTGTTGCCTCAATGTGCTGATGACATATTAAGACATCTCTTGTGATATAAAAAATGATTACAGAATTTTAAGCTTTATGTGGTCTTATTTTCATAAAGTCATTACTCCAGGTCAGTGCTACTGAACTTTTGAGAGACAAATACCCAAACTGAAACTCAAAAGCCACTCATTTGTTGGAAAGTGCCAATACTGCAATAAAACCTGAACAATGAGGTTTTAGTTTAGAAAAAACTAGTGTTGGCCTATGCTGGCTGCTAGGATTGTGCAGGAGTGACTTGGCTCACGTGCCCACAGAGAGAGCACTATGTACCTGCTGCAGCGCCCACACATCACAGGTTCGCTACCACTGTCCTAGAAGAACATCTGAGCAAATCACTGTGACTGACAGAGATGGAGGGTGTATGCTCAATTGCTGTCATGGGGAGAGATTAAATGCCTCAGAGACACCTGTGTCTTAGCAAACGGAGTCCATTGGAAGGAAAAGGGAAGAATGGCTGCTAAGGAAGAAACCAATAATCTTTGGCTGAAACTGCACTTTAAGGAAGTGAAGAATACAGACTTATAGAGAAAGTAAGGTCAGATCCCAGGAAGATGGAGTAATGTGGGAATCAGTAGCTTATGTTGGATTGGAGCGATGGCCTCAATTATCACGTAAAAAGTGAGATGTGGATTACTTATGTGATAAGAAATTTGAAGATTGTCTTGAAGATTAGCTTAGGGATGTGAGCTATAGAAGTTGTATTATCTGGTGGGTACACTGGTATCAAAATTATTCCAGCTGAAGCCAATTATTCTCTCCCTTCAAGTGTTTTTCATAGATATAACAGCCAGAAAAAGTTATTTCAAAGATACAGATATAACTATCAACCATGGCCTTTCAGTTAGGCATGAGAAAAGCAAAGTTCTTAGGTAAGATTGAAGCTACTGGTGTGTGAATATCACAGATAGGAAACTATGTTCAGCTCTCCTAGTGTGCATTATATCTGTGAGGGTTGTTTTATGGGCTAGTTCCTAGATTCCCACTGGACAAAAAACCATAAAATGGATATCATCTTGGCAAGGCACACAATTAGGATTGTTCTACAGTTGCCAGTATTTTAAGATTGTATTGAACAGAATTTGCCTGTCATTAGATTTTATAATACAGTATAATTATGTATTTGAAATTACATGAATGTGTTCATGTGAAATTTAGAAGAAGTTTGGTTGAAAAGAATGTATGTTCTCTGTGTGTGTCACATAGGACCAGCTCCTCAAGCAGGGGATAAGATCTCAAGCTTAGAAATTAAGGTTGAGAAAAACTAAGCTTGTGGGGAAAAACTGAACAAAATCTTCTTATTTGATCACTGTGACTATTTAATATTAGACTTGCAACTACAGAAATATACAAAGTAATTCTAGTGAATATGAGAAACCAGGTTCTTCTTATTCAAGGTAATTTTAAGGTGGTACATAAAACATAAAATTGTACAAAATGGTGTGATACACTATGATGATGGTAGACATAAAGACACTGTTTAATACTTACATCAGGGCTACCCTGCACCAGCGGGACCGACTACGGGTCCACCCAGGCTCAGCATGGGTGAGACTGTCTTCCATCCCTTTGGGATGCCCCCACCCCTCAGCATCACTTCCCCCACTCCGCCGGCAAAGTCTGAATTACTACCACATTCTGAGAACGCCCAGACCCAGACCTAGCCCAGGTCCAGTGAGTGTGTGGGAGAGCTTCCGGCTACCCTGTGATGGCAGGACCCACTACGGGTCCCAGCCCAGGTGCAGCATGGGTGAGACCTTCTTCTACACACTTGGGAAGCCCCCCACCACTCAGCACATCCCCCAACCGGCCAGCTGAGTAGGAATTTCTACCTCGGTCCTGGAACACCCAGACCCAGTCCTATCCCAGACCCAGTGAGTGTGTGGGAGAGCTGCCTCTCCCTGCTACTCCACCTTGTCACCTCCAGGCTCAGCTCAGGCCTGGCTTACATACCTGGGGTGTAACCCTGAAGCTACAATCCCTGGAGAGAGTGATGAGGATAGAAACACCCAGCTAGTCCAGGAACAGAACATCTTGCCACAGGGGCACAACAGGTTCACCCTCAAGGGCAGCAGCAGGAAGAAGCTGAGAACAGCAGCCAGATCAAAGCCAGGAACAGCTGGCTAAATCCAAACTTTGTAGATCTGCACCTGAACTTCAGTACATGCTAAGGTTATAACTACAACGAAGATCTACAACAAAGGTCTGAAGACAGTGCTACACAAAATGACGAGAAGGAACAAAATGCAACCTCAGAACCCAACCCCACCCGTAAAAAGTGCAGAGGACATTAACACAGAACAAACTGGGAATCGCACAGCTGAAAGTAATGAGATAAAGGGCTTCTAAAATAAAGAAACAGCTGCAAAAGGCATAGAGGAACTCAGATTGGGAATGACAAAAGAAATCCCTGAATTAATAACATCTGCAGTAAAGAATCAAATGCAGAAACATATGGAGGAAACCCAATTCCCCCCCAGAACAAGTGCAGAGGACACTAGCTCAACTGAAATATATGAATTAATAGCATTAAAAGGAAATAAGCAACAGCAGAAAGTTATACAGGAAGTCAGAGCGGAACCCTTTTCTAAAATAAAAAAAGAATTCACTGAACTCATAACATCTCAAGGACATAATCAAATACAGAAACATAGGGAGGAAACCCAATATGAAAAAAAAAAAAAAACAATGCAGTAAAAGAATTTATAACTGCTTCTAAAGAAGACATTAAAAAAAATATAGGAGATTAGAAAAATGACAGATTCCTTGAATGAGCAAT
>NW_004524595.1:24205166-24205914 GCF_000260255.1 Octodon degus | reverse complement strand
TAAGGAATGAAAAGGGTGTAATTACCACAGACTCAGTGGAAATTCAGAAGATTATCAATAGCTACTTTGAGAATCATTACTCTCACAGAATAGAATACACAGCAGGAATAGACAGATTTCTAGAAAGGTACAAATTACCACAACTGAATGGACAAGATATAACCACTCTCAACAGCTGACTAACAGCCAATGAAATAGGAGATGTAATTAAAAACCTACCGGCAAAGAAATGTCCAAGTCCGGAAGGATTCACAGGTGAATTCTACAAGACATTTACAGAAGGTGTAGTCCCTAGACTCCTCAAAATCTTCCATGAAATTGAAAAGGAAGCAATCCTCCCAAAATCATTCCTGGAGGCAAGGATTATACTGATAACAAAACGAGGAAAAGAAGCAACTATGAAAGAGATCTACAGGCCGATCCCCTTCATGAACATAGATGCCAAAATCCTCAATAAAATCCTACCAAATAGAATACAGAAAATCATCAAGAAGATCATGCACCATGACCAGGTAGGATTCATCCCAAGGATGCAAGGATGGTTCAATATTCGAAAATCTGTAAATGTAATGCACTATATCAATAGAACGAAAACTAAAATCCACATGATTATCTATATTGATGCAGAAAAGGCTTTTGACAAAGTCCAACGCTCATTCATGTTCAAAGTGCTACAGAAAATTGGAATAGATGGCCTCTACTTCAAACTGATAAAAGCCATTTATGAAAACCCAACAGCTAACATAAT
>NW_004524595.1:24194999-24196701 GCF_000260255.1 Octodon degus | reverse complement strand
CTCTCCTGAAAAGCAATTCAATCAAATAAAAACATATTTTTCAATATTATGCCATTAAATTTAAAGTTAACTATAGAAATTTCCCCACAGCCTTTACTATGTTGTGATAGTGTACTTGCATTCATACATTTTTGTGTATTTTATTTTATTTTGGCAGAACTGGGGTTTGAACTCAGACCCTTGCACTTGTCAGGGAAGCACATATTCTACTGAGCCATCTCCTCGGCCCTCATTTTTGTATATTTTATTATGAAGACTGATGAACATTATCAAATATGTTTTGTCTTTACCAATTGAGATAATAATATGCCTTCTCCTTTCATTCTGTAATGCATTGCATCGAATGATGTTTATATATTCAATTTCTTGTATAAATCTCATTTGTCCATAGCATATGATCCTTTTAATGTAAAATGTAAAATGAATTCATTTTACTAATATTTTTGAGGAATTTTGCTACAATGCTTTTAAGAGATTTTGATATAGCTTTCTCTTTGGCTTTCATATTAGAATGATCTTGACCTTGTAGAAGGAATAAGGGATTAAACTTCATTTAATTAAAACTCATCTATTGACTCTGATCCCCAGCTACTGTAGCAAATTATTGTTGTACTGAAAGATAGGATGTTATAATGATAGGTACAACTCTTTTGTAAGCTTTAAGAGTAGTAGCAATTAAGCTATCTTAATTGCTAAGAAAAGTTCCTTATACTTGTATGATTTAAAATTCATGAAGAAATTTCATAAAATTTTGTCTTTCCAGAAATTATACTGAAAAAGTAAGACTTTGACTAAATTTGAATATTACAGACCAAGAAATATTGATGCAAGATCAGTTTACATTTTGTAAACAAGTCATAGAAGGCTGGTCAGATAGCTCAGCAGATTAGGCCTGGGGTTCAATCCCCGTGCCTGATATGCTGGCCCCGCCCCCAGGGTACCCTAAACCAGCAATTGAGACTGGGAGTGATGGCACACAACAGTAATCCAACCTCTTGGGAGGCTGTAAACATGTGGATCACTAATCCAATCTAGTTCTGAGACCCTGAACACCCTGTAGACCCTTTCCTTAAATTACAAAAAATAAAAATATCAACAACAACAACAAAAAAAAAACACCTAACTGGAAGACATGGTATTTTGGGCCAGGGAGATAGCTCAATAGAATAAGCACTTGCCTAACAAGTGCAAGGTCCTGAGTTCAATCCCTGGTAGGGCAAAAAATAAAAAAAATTAAAAAAAGTAGTAGAGATGAGAGAAAAACCTAGAAATAAATAAATTATGATATATAATATTCAAACATAAACCATAAATCATATGGTTTCATAAAATTCTAAGATGACAAAAGATGCAAATTAATCTTTTACAATATGCATGACTTTAAGAACAGCAATAGTGGGAGTATGTATTAAGTTTATTCTTCCCATGTGTTATAAAATATCCTCGGTACTACAGAGCACATTAAAACAGCAAATGAAATCAGAAGCTGAAAATTTTCTACAATTTTGTCCACAGTTAGCTTAATGTACAATATGGTCTGCACAAAGTAATGTTTATCTATTGTTGGTTAAGTGTCCTGAGATGGAAAATTGATAAGGAGATCCACATTCATGATGTTAAAATATAAAGAATGAAATGAAAAAAACTAGAATCTGGAGCTGCGAGATAGCTCAGCTGTCTAAGCACCTACCTGACAAGGGTA
>NW_004524595.1:24193611-24194899 GCF_000260255.1 Octodon degus | reverse complement strand
GAAAATTACAGCATTCTGAAAAAAAGAGATCATAGAGGATTTCAGAAAGTGAAAAGATATTCCATGCTCCTGTACAGGAAGAACCAACATTGTGAAGATACCCATACTCCCAAAATTGCTGTACAGATTTAATGCAATCTCTATCAGACTACCACCGACATACCTCACAGACATAGAGAAATCATTCCTAAAATGTATCTGGAACCAGAAAAGACCTAGAATAACAAAGGCAATTCTAGGTAATAAAGACAAGGCAGGAGGCATTAAACTCCTGAGGTGAAATTATACTACAAGGCTACTGTGATAAAATCAGCATGGTACTGGCTTTGAAATAGAGCTGAGGATCAATGGAATAGATTAGATGACACTGAAGCCCCTACAAACACACTCAGCCACCTTTTCTTTGACAAAGGTACGAAACATACTCATTGGAAGAAAGATAGCCTCTTTAATAAATGGTGCTGGAAAAACGGGCTCTCTACATGCCGAAAACTCAAACTTGACCCAGGTCTATCACCATGCACTAAACTAAAGTCAAAATGGATTAAAGTTCTAAACATTAAAGCACAGACACTAAACATCCTGGAAGAGAAACTAGGAGAAACTCTTCAAGAAATAGGGGTAGGCAAAGAGTTCATGGACAGAAATCAAATCGCACGGGTAACAGTTGAAACACTTAACAACTGGGACCTGCTCTTACTGAGAAGTTTTTTCACGTCAAAAGAAATTACCAACAAAGTGAAGAGACAACCCACAAATTTGGAAAAAATCATGACAAATAAGTACCGAGACAAAGGTCTGCTCTCTAGAATCTATAAAGAACTAAAAAACACTGCGGCCCCAAAATTTAAAGACCCAATCCAGAAATGGGCATCCGAGATGAACACACACTTCCCAGAGGAAGAAATTAAAGAAGCGAATGAATATATAAAAAAATGCTCCACAACACTAGTCATTCCTGAAATGCAAATTAAAACAACATTGAGGTATCATCTCACCCCAGAAAGAATGGCTATCATAAAGAAATCACCCAACAACAATTGTTGGAGAGGCAGTGGGGAAAAAGGAACCCTTCTCCACTGCTAGTGGGAATGCACACTCGTGTAACCATTATGGAAATCAGTATGGAGACTCCTTAGAAATGTTGGACTGGAAATCCTCTTTAAACCATCTATTCCTGTACTGGGAATTTTCCCAGAGGATCTGATAACTACATATCATAGTGATATATGTGTGCCTATGTTTATAGCAGCACAATTTGTGATAGCCAAATCTTGGAAACAACCAA
>NW_004524595.1:24189355-24193501 GCF_000260255.1 Octodon degus | reverse complement strand
TTAGAAGTCTTTTAAAAGGCTGGCCAAATAGCTCAGCAGATTAAAACACCTGCAAGCAGGCTCAGGGGCCGAGGTAAGGATCCGGGGCCTGCTGTGCTGGGGTGCGCTGAGTCAGCAATTGAGACTAGGTGTGGTGGCACACGCCTGTAGTCCTAGCACTTCGGAGACTGTAAATAGGCAGATCACTACCAGTCCAGTCTAGTAGTGAGACCCTAAACACCCTATAAAACCTTCCCTAAAACATATAGGAAAAAAACTCATTTATACAAGCCAATCATCTGATACTTGAGTCTTTTATACAATCTCTAATATCAACAAGAAAATGTTAGAAGTGAATAACATAAATCATGGAAATTGCAACTCATTCTTCTGGAGCTATATTGTTAAAAAAAATTCAAGATATAAGATGAAATATGTTTCTTTGAAGATGATGTTCATTGGTTCTTTTTTATCCTCAGGAGAATGACTTTTATCCCTACATATCAGCTCATCAAGTACACACAAACAACAAGGATTATTAGATTTCTTATCTTTTCCAAAAGCAAAACATTATTAGAATGAAATTAAGACCTGACATTTATGTTTAATAGGAATTTACCAAAGGTTAAAGAGAAAAACCAATCTTAGCAATTACACTTGACTAACTCAAACATATAAAGAATAAGCTATGAAATAATTACATTAAAGTCCCTGGATCACCTGTGGCAGACAAAGGATGGTCAAACTTCTAAGAGAATATCAACCTTACTGAATAAAAGTCAATCAATAAAATGGTAATTTAGAAAAGAAGAAATATGATGAAAATGGGCATACTTAAAAAAAATAATTTTGGGGCCGGGGTGATAGCTTGGTGGTCTACCTGCCTGGCAAGTACAAAGACCTAGGTTCAATATCTGGTATCACATGCCATGGCAGCCCTGTGTTGAGCCAGCCACCAAAACCAGGTGTGGTGGAGCACGCCTGTAATCCCAGCACTGGGGAGACTGAGACAGAAGGATCACTATGAGTCTGAGTTCTGTAGGAAGACCCTGTACCAAATAAATAAATAAGAGATTGACCAGGCTTGTAGGTTAGCTCAGTTGTCTAAAGTGCCTGCTTAGGAAAATGCAGTCAGACACAGGGGACCGTGGTTTGATTCCCAGCAGCACATGCTGCACCAGACCTGCCCTTAAGGTAGTCTGAGCCAGCCAAAAATAAAAAGTGGTTATATAGAAAGACATTATTCATAGTGATATGGAAAGCAACCAACAAGTAACTAGGCAAATTAAAAAGGAAGTGTATATAAAGTATTTTATTTATAGTTACTTTGGGTTAAAGTAAAACATAAAATGTTGAGAATTAAAAATATAACGCAAGCAGTATTTATATTGACTATAGCCACTCAAATGTACGCTGATAGGTGAAAGAATAGGAAGCAAAATGTAAAATGAAAACAGCTATACTAGAGATTATGATTTTTGAATTTGTTTTCTGTATAATATAGTGTCTTTCCAAAGAGCTACAATTTCTTACTTTAGACCTTTATCCCTTATTAAATTACACATATTATTGAGTTAAACCTGCACCTACATCACATTAATCTCCTGTATCCTAATAATGTACAATAGATTTTGAAGGAAAGGAGAGGAGACAAGGTCAGAAGAACAGACACAGAGTAAGAAAATGAAAAGACAAACTTTAATTTCTGTCTTTATTGGTAATAGTTTCCTGCAATAAAAACAAATAGAATTTTGTGTGACCATTTTTCTGAAAATTTAGTTTGGTCTAAAATTTGCATCAATCTTGGATAATGATAATACAAAAGTCTGAAAAGGTCCTGGTGGTACTTCTCCCCTTTTTTTATTTTAGAGAAATAATGTTGCCAGGAAAAAATCTCAAAACACTTTAGCTTCTCTAAGAAATGCATATAGTTTGTATATGGTGCATTATAAGGCTGTGCATATCACTCTGCTTCACTCGAGGTGTATCTGAGCAGACTGAACCTCAGTGATTGTGTGAGGTTAGTCTTTACTCAGCTAGGTGACGCATTCTCAACATGGTGTCAGCTCCCCAAGTTACCCAGGAGAGCACCACACCACAAGGACACGTGAGCCAGATCCATTCAGACTCCTGGCAACTTCCAGGATAGAAAAGCAGATGAGAAAGACCTGCCAAAGTTATTCAAAAAATGGCTCTCTGGCCACCTACAAGGAAGAGGTAGGACCGTTCTCCAAGACTTGGGTCAGACTTGGCAGAGCACCGCCTCCTGGACACATGCACAGGTGCCCAAAGGTCAGGACAACAAAGACCACCATTCCTCAACAGGCATAATGCAAAGGCTTTTACAGTGAGATGAAAGTTCCACACGTATGTTCTCTGATCTAGTTCAGTTTTACAGAAGTGAAACTATGAAATAAGGGGGAAAACCCAAATAGAAACTTTAATAAATAGATATTTCTGAATGCACATCAATTTTGCTACATTTGTTAAGACTTGGTATTATTTTCTTTGAGTTGATCAGCTAATGAAAAAATAAAAATATTTCAAATCCAACATAAAATCAGTTATATACATATTCATATGCATGTGACTATATGTGTAAACCAAAATGTAGTAAAATCACACTTTTGAAATTTTAAAATTCTAAAGAAATATTTAACATTGAAGTGTATGTAAAGGATCTGCAGTCTTATCAAATGCAAATTTTGATGTAGTTTATCTGGGATGGGGCCTAAGAATTTGCCTTTTTAAGATGTTCCTAGGTGAAATAACTTTCATAATGAGAGTAGTAATTGATAATTATGTAACTGACATCCTTTGGTTACCTCTGTTAAGTGTTGAAAATGTTTATAAATGACATACTAATAATAAGGTTTGTGCTATTTTATTCCACCATGGCTTGTAATCATGGTGGAAGGAATTTATTGCTACATCAAATTCAGATCTATTTATAACAACACTTTTTTGGGCTGGGAAAATAGCTCAGTGGTATAAACGCCTACTGTTTAAGTGCAAGGTCTGAGTTCAATTTCTGGTAACAGAAAGAGGAGAAGGAGAAGAAGAAGGAGAAGGAGGAAAGGAAGAAGAAGAAGAAGAGAAAGAGTAGTGAATGTCAAGAACACAGTCAATAACATCCCAGTTCTGAAGGAAAACATCAACAGTGAGGAGGCTCAATGCAGTTTGCTTTTTTTTTTTTTTTTTTTTCAGAACCAGGGATTTAACTCAGGCCCTTGCACTTGCCAGGGAAGGGCTTATTCCACTGAGCCATCTCCCTGGCCTGGCAGTTTGCTTTTTAAAAGGCATATTTCAATTTGAATTGTTATGAAAGCCTGAATTCAAAGACTTTAGAGATGGCAACAAAATTCAGGAGTAGCAATAGAATTGGAAGTAAAGCCAACCCAATTGGGTCCCTTTCTGTCTCTCTCTCTCTCTCTCTCTCTCTCTCTCTCTCTCTCTCTCTGACAGAAGCTTTATTTTTCCCAATAAATATATTCTGCTCTTAAGCTCCATTGTTCCTAAAATTTATTCTTCAAATTTAGAGAACGTGAGCTTATACCAGCCATCTAGCATGTGGGAACTTCTTTCCCCTATATCAGCTGGCGGTGTTCCACCAAGATCAATAGAGACTTAAAGAAATATACCTACCCAAGATGAAAATGTCTGGTATCTATTGAGAGCCTTCAGGCAGACCCTATGACTACCAACTATGACCCCCTTCAGCCTGAGGAAGACAGAGTGGTCATCACCTATTACATCCTCAAGACAGTTCAAGTTACTTCTTTAGAAGGGAGAACATTAAAGGCAGCTGAGTTAGGTAGAAATATTAGAAGCAGAAAGATAGGGCTTAGGCCCTCAAGGAGCCAATATGAAAGAGGGGATATCTTGCAACTGTGGAAGAGACAGAAAACTCATGCTGTGGGCCAGACCTCAAGATAAAAGATTAAACAAAGTATGTGCTCCCACATACTTCCCTAGGGATGGACATCAGGGATTAATATCTGAAATAGGTATCAATCACCTTGAAAAAGCCAGGAAGAGTCACTGACTCAACCACCTACAGGAAAAGCCCTTGTTCTATATTCATGTCTGCTTGCTACATGACTCACTTCCCCATTTGATCTCAATTTAGTCAACTTTACCTGAATAATCATGCTCGTAATCTTATTG
>NW_004524595.1:24184678-24189255 GCF_000260255.1 Octodon degus | reverse complement strand
GTGATATATGTGTGCCTATGTTTATAGCAGCACAATTTGTGATAGCCAAATCTTGGAAACAACCAAGATGCCCATCACCTGAGGAATGGTTGAAAAAGACGTGGTATTTTTACACAATGGAATATTATTTATCTATTAAGAATGATAAACTCAAACCTTTATATTGAAGTGGATGCCACTTGAACATATACTCATAAGTGAAATAATTCAGACATACATGTGTAAATATCATATAGTGTCCCTAGTATAAGAACTCAAAAGTAGAAATACAAATAGAAAGATATAATACAAGTAAAAGATAAGCAGGATCTCAAGGACTAACTAATCAAGAGAGGGAAAGTAGAAGAGCTAGGAAACATGACAATGTCAAGCCATACATTTATATGTAGAAGATGAGCAAGGCAATGATCCTGAGAATCTTCAGATTTTTTAATCTAGCAGTTAATTGGAAAGATTCTCACCATGACTAACTATATATACTGATACCTGTGAACTAAGGTACTGCACTCCAGATGGTAATTTGTAATAGTAGTTTCATCCTTGGGGAGCCTGTCATTCTGATCTTCTGAATATGGGCTGCTTGTCATGACATGCCATTTACTGCTATGATGTCTCTCGGGTAGGTGTCTATTCAAGAAGAAGTGGGTGGTAAAAGAAAGCAAGAAAGAGGGAAAGGAATATTGTGGGACTGTCCTGCTTCAGTGTTGTATATGGTGAGATTTTTGGACTTATGTACAAACATGAGAAGTATATAAATCTTTACACCTATTTTTAAAACATATTCTAACTTTTAAATGTTTTTATCATATTATGTAGGGACTTAAAGTTCAACATATCAATACTTGATGAAAAATAGCTGTTCCATATTATGCCTAAGATATTTGATATGCAGACAGATAGTGAGGTTAAGCTTATCAGCGTAAGTTGTTTGATAATAACAATAAGCTTGTCTTCTGGATGATTAACAACCTAAATTTGCAGACCAAAATTAGAGAAAAAGGAGGGCTGCAAGGAAAGCCAACATTTTGGCCCTAATCTTCTAAGGTCAATTAAGACTCAGGACATATGATTACTTGTATTGTAATGTCATGGAACTTGGTAGTGTACCAAATTTTCTGATGAAGGAGATTATGGGACCAAAGAGGAAAGTGATCGATGATGTAAGTGTGCCTAAGGAGAGTCACATGGAGAGAAAACATTCTTTTAGGCTTTCACAGAGAGCATATTGGCCAAGCAATGGCTGTGACTCATCCACATGACTGACACTGACAAAGCTTCTACAATCTGAGGTACAGGATCTGAGGATAAATCCTGAGGGGATTTCACAGACCTTATCAGACCCAAAAGCTACAACTCTTGTTGCATAGGTCCTGCTTTACCTTGGTCTTAAACATCCAGCAGAAAAGTATACAAAGGAAATATAAGAAGTAAAGCCATGCTGTTATATTGAGCTGTGGCGGACTTAGGCCATCAATTTGTGACATTGCCAGTTAAGCGGAAGACCCAATACTATTGTGAGTTGCTGGACTCTTTTGGAATGTTTTGCTGAGTTTACACACCTATAATATTCAAATAACGGAACTTAACAAAAAAAAAAAGGGTATACAGATGAATGTCCATTTTGCATTTGTGTATTCAGAGTGGTTGGGATAGATATATAGTTACAGTCTCTTAATGAATTGAATGATTTGTTCTAATGGTGTTTGTAAATAGGATGTCAGGTCTGCATCTTGTACAGCAATTAACCACTAAGAAGAATGTATGCGGTGTGTTAATTATTGAAACTGTCCTACCGATTTGATTTGAAACTGTCCCATTGCTATTTGTTTATCAATGAAATTATGGAAAAAAATACTTACATCAAGTTAAGTTTGTCTTCTCTAACATTTATCAATTCTGTATAGTGAAAACTACTCAAAATCCTTTGTTCTAGGCTTTTTAGATATGTAGAGTAGTCTTGCCATCTGTGTCCATCACACTGTGCTCTAGTACAGCAAAACTTCTGGTTCCCATTTTACTAGAGCTACATATGCATCGACCCACCCCTGCCCACTGCACCCAGCCTTCTGCTCTACCTGGTCTCTTGGCTCTCACCTCCTATGGAATTTAAGCTTTTATTCTCCAGAGATGAACAAGGTCACGCACAGTTTGTCTCTCAGTGTCTGGCTTCTTCCATCCATATGGTCAGAACTGGACTCTTCAAGGCTGAATAATGTAATATGTTTTATATGTACTGCGGCAGTGTTAGATGTCAGTTGTTTCATTATTTTCTTAGCAACTGTAATCAATGCAATGCAAATCAGGGCAGAACAGATAATTCTGATGGGTTGAACTTATTTTGTTTAGATGTACATCCAGTAGAGGGATGGCTGAATTAAACTGGTGTGCTAGTTTTAAGTTTTTTGAGGGACCTCATGCTGTTTTTTATAATGATGATAGTAATTTGCATTTCTACCAATACAATGCAAAGCTTTCTTTTCCTTCACAACTCACTAGCACTTATTTAGTCTTTTTATGACACCTATTATTATTTGGGTAAAAGGATATCACAGCTTTGGTTTGTATTTTCCTGATGATTAGTCATACTGAGTATTTTTCATACCTTTATCGATTATTCCTATGTCTTCCTTTCAGAACTGTCTATTTAGGTATATTGCCTTTTTTAATTGGATTATTTGTTTGTTTATTTACTTTATTGAATTTCTGAAGTTACTTGTACATACTGAATATTAACCATTTGTCAGATGTGTAACTTGTATTTATTTTCTCCCATTGTTTAGGTTCTTTTCACCTAAATGATTTTTTTTCTTTGCTATAGAGCAGCAGCCATTTCATGTGATATATTCCCAATTGTGTATTTTTTTCTTGTATTCCCTGTGCTTTTGCAGTGTACTCCAAACAAATATTTTCCTTTTTCAATGTCCTGAAGTATTTCCCTGTGCTTTCTAGAAATTCTATAGTTTTAGTTCTTACATCTAAGTTTTAATCCACTTTGAGTTTAGTTTTGTAGTGGAAGACAAACGAGTATTTAGTTCTACGCTGATTTTCTCAGCATAGTGCACTGGAAAAGTTTCTGATTTCCCCATGCATCTTATTTATACTTTGTCAAACTTCAGCTGGCTGTAAATACAGGTTTACTTCTAGCCTTTCTGTT
Organism: Octodon degus; assembly: GCF_000260255.1. NCBI lineage: Eukaryota > Metazoa > Chordata > Mammalia > Rodentia > Octodontidae > Octodon > Octodon degus. The sequence goes on along the minus strand of NW_004524595.1, from coordinate 24,186,101 downwards.
CTCTTCTGTAAGTACATATTTTCATGCTAATATGTTATTTCGATTACTACAACATCTAACAGATTTTGAAGTCTGGTACCATTATTCCTCCTGCTTTACTCTTTCACTGAACGCATCTAAAACTATTCAGGGTGTGTGTGTGTGTTTGTGTGTGTGTATGTGTGTGTGTGTCTGTCTGTCTGTCTGTCTGTCTGTGTGTGTTTGATATACAAAAATGTTAAGACTTTTTCAAGTTCTTTGAAGAAAGCTATTGGTATTTTGATAACTATTGAATCTACTACTTTGAAAAGCATGGGAATCTTATAATAACTTTTTTTAGTCCATAAACACTGAATTTTTTTGATTTAGTGTTTGATTTTTTCATCATTGCTTAATAGTTTCCATGTTACATATCTCCTATTTCTTTGGTTATAATTATTCTTGGATATTTTGTTTTATTAAGCTATCCTAAGTGAGGCTACTTCCCTGATTTCTATTTCTGATAATTTACTATTGAACTGTGCTACTAGTTTTTCTATATGTGTGAGGGTCAGCCAGATTTCTAAAGCATGACATCTGGATTGGCTGCCAGATTGTGCCATGGAGCATGATATAGGAAAGTGATGATTAGAGTCCGTGTTAAGAAAAATGGTAACATACCTGCCGGTCCAAGTGAAATAACACATTATCTACACTTAGTACTACTGAACCTACAGAACTTGAACATGTAGTGGTTAAAATACACAGCACTGTGGTGTTTTCTTATTTATGTGTTTGTTTTATAAGAGATAAGAAAACTTCAAGCACTAAAAGAAAAAATAGAAGAGGAGAATTATAGCACTGGCAGAGGACTGAGCTCTTCCTGACTAGGTCGTAGAGAACACCAGAAGAGCATAGATTTAAAAATGTTTGTAAACTTTTGACATTGCCAGTTGGATAGCACTAGGATAACACACTAGTATTTTGGACTACTGGACTATATTGGATTATTTTGCTGATAATAATCCAATACTTGAGATTACAAGTACTCAAATGCATCTGAGACCAAAGAGTATGTATGTGGGCCACAATAAGTAAGATGCCTTTGGGCTGGGGAGATAGCTTAGCAGCCTAAGTGCTTCCCTGGCAGGGCAAGGGCCTGAGTTCAATCACTGGTTCTGCAAAAAAAAAAAAAAATGCCTTTGATCTATATTTACTATTCCACCTCAGATGCATTAGAGGGTATATCTTAAATAACAAAACAAGATAGAATAAGTTAAACTGACTGCTGGAAAAAACTAAAGCATGGGAGTTTTCTACTCCACCTTTCATTGTTGGTTTTGGTTGCCTTGATATGATCCCTTAAAGTACAGGGTTTTGTGGACCTTCCTTATTCCCATTTATTTCCTTATATGGGAATCAGTCTTTCTTTCTAGAAGGTCAGAGTTACAGAGAGTTTATACTT
>NW_004524595.1:24180102-24184578 GCF_000260255.1 Octodon degus | reverse complement strand
AGAGAGAGAGAGAGAGAGAGAGAGAGAGAGAGAGAGAGAGAGGCCTTACACAGCACACTTTGGTGAACTTTGGAACTTCCTGCCCAAAGTTCTTTTAAAACCAATGTAACATTTACAATTTAGCATTCTTTTGGTGTAGTAAAATAAGCAAGCAGCATATATATTCATTCCTCCAAGAGTCTAACAGACTTTTACCTCAATCATTAATCCTCTTGTAAGGAAATAAAATAGAATAATAAATCACCAGAACAGATATGCTGAATTTGATCAATGTTTCTCTTCAGAAGAAGTACATAATAGAGCAACCCCCATTCTGCAATATTTATGTCCCACAACATTCTGTCACACAGGCATGGGGATTGATATGCATGGCTGAAAGGAAGCAAGACCTCCTCTCCCTTACAGACTGCTAAAGCAACAAGTCATCACTTACAGGGCAAATAACACCTCATCCAGGAGCACTGCAGTGCATTCTCAGGAAGGACCTGCCCTGGTGCTCAACCTCGTCCTCCCATAAGGAAACTAACAGAGCCTTGTTTCATTAATCATCCTAACTGGCAGGAGAAAAAGGAATAGCTTTTAGAAAAGGACTACCTCATAAAGAGAAGTTCACATGCTTTCAGATGTAAACCCTAAAACATGATTGTGAAATTGTAAAATTGTCTTCCAGGGAGGAATGCTTCTAGTTAGCAGCTCAAAATAAGCCCTGATGTCACCTAAACTTTGAATGCTGGTCCTTCTATCAAAGGTCTGGTCTCACAGTCCATCTGCTCTTCCTGCTATGTGCTATAATAAGGGCTTTATTATGAGGGAAAAGTTCATTCAAAGCCCCTCATTCTGAAGACAAGGATGATTGCAAATATCTAGTAAATGTTTATCTAGACTAAAATACTTATGTGTAGTAATAATGAAGAAAGAATAAAGACATTTATGGCCACACACACATGAGAATGCTCAAAGCTTCAGTAATGAGTATGCCTATGAGAAGATCCAAGGATAGGATATGTGTAGTTTTGAAAGCCTCTAAACTCCAAAGGTGATTTTAACTGACTCTCTTGCCCTACAGATCACACTTGCAGGAAATCATTCTTAAAATGCATTAGGTAGAGTAGTTTCACTCTCCAATAAGGCTGGTAAATTGAACAAAATGTAGAAAAATATTGCTCAGATTGCAGCGAAGACAATAGACTGGGAGATCATCAAAACTGAAGTCGATATCACCACAAATGCTAGGCCATTGCCTATTTTTCTCAGCCCTCTGACTGCTAAACTGTTAAACAAAGAGAATAGAGGAAGCCTTTTTCCTCTCATGAGAATCCATAAGGAATAATGCCAAAGTTGTTTTTTTAACAAAGCAGGAAATTCTGCAAACCTCTCTCTCTAGGAGATTCACAATACAAGCTGACAACATCAAATCCATTTTAAATCCTATTCAGTTTTTCTTCCCTTCATTTTCCCATTATCTTTAAGTACCCCTGCTGTGGAGGAACACATGTTAATAACTTTTTAAACAATTTATTTTCAGAACACAGTTTAGGAAAAGACAGCACTGAACATAATAATGGATTCATGAAACCCTAAAAATGCACACATGAGAAGAGTAAGGATACTGCAGCTAGGAAGATGGAAATGGCAACGTCTTGGAAGGATGGTGGCACTGGGCACGTTTAGATCAGAATTGCAACTCACATGTCAACAAGGCCTAAGAGCAAATACAAATAAATGGGAAAGAATAAGACAGTAGAAACTAGCTGTCCGAGAAAAACACAGAGATGAGAGAAAATAGTGTGTATTGTAGACAAGTGGATACAGAAGCTTCATTTAAGGAAACAGCTACCACTACTCTCAAATAACTCCTGCCACTCAGGATTATAGGTGCTTTGTCCACCTGGGTTCTAACTTTGAGGAGAAGCTGGAAATTCTTTTTAATTAAAAACTCCAAAATCTTTTGATATTGGAAAATAATTCAAATGAAAGCATTACATTTCCCATGATGCTGGAAACCAACAATCCAAGGAACTGGGCATACTTCCTTGTGTCATCTTTGACCAGCGCACCTCCTGCTCCTGGCCACCTCCACAAAGAAGTCCCCACACCGGCCTCCTCTGGAGCAATCAAATGGGCATGGGTGGAGCACTGGCTGTGGGAATCATCATGAACCACCATGAAGAGGGTCAGGAAACCATCCTTCATTGGGAATAAAGGAGGGGTGAGATTCTCTGATGAGGGAGGATGAGAGAGACAGAGAAAGTAAAAGAAGAAGAGGAAAAAGGAGAAGGAGATGGAGGAGAAGAGGCATTTCCTCACCAGGGTTCCATGAAGTTCAGTGGGGGGAATTAGTAGTGGGGCCAAAAGTGATCTCAGTTGTGTTGAGACTAACTGTGGAGATGTAGGGAGCCACAGAAGAGGAAACACCCCAGATCTCCAGACTGTCCAGTCTGCAGGCACACAGGGAGGAGCAGGATGCACTATGAGAATGAGGTCTAGTAGGAAATTAATTTTTTCTCTCAATACAGTAATCCTTTTTTTCATACCAAGGTATGATGAAAATATAATAAAACAAATGAAAAAATCAGGTAATTCTACTGTTAAGATTTTTATGCTTCATGTCTTCCAGACATGCTGCTGTGCTGAACAAAGAACATGCAATAGGAAAAAGGTAGACCGGTTCTCATCAGCATGTACCATACCAAACATTTAGAGATATGACCACTCAAGAATAGCATGAGGACTCTTCATCAAAAACTGATTAGGGGATTGACTCTGATTCAAGAAAATGAATGAGTTCTAGAAATATATGTATCTATCAAATTTTTAAGTATTATAAAAACAGCACAGTTGATCACTTTAGCAATGCTTAATATTTATATATGGTCTAGGATAAAATTCCAATTTGAGCTCCCTTCATATAGATATCCAGTTTTTCCAACACTATCTGCTAAAAGGATTGACCTTTCGTCATTGTTATGTCTCATAACTTCTGTCAAAAGACATTTAACCAAATTCGTGAGGATTTAATTCTGTATTTTCTATTTTATTTCATTGGCCCATATAATCAAGAACTTTGGATCGTGAACTTTATTCTTTGTTTTCAAGAGCATTTTTTGAAACCTAGAGTTCCATGACTCTCCATTTTAACATTGGAGTGGATTTTTATTTCAATAGAGATAGCATTTAATCTGTACATCGTCTTGGACACTATTGATATCTTAATAATAATAATAATAATAATAATAATAATAATATATATTTTAATCCATGAATACAAGATGTATTTCTCTTACTATCTCTTTGGTTGCAGCAATTTTATACCTTTCAGGATACAACTATTTTGCTAACTTATGCTTATTTCATTTTTCTGATGCTTAAAATTTAATTTTTTATTAGTTCACATTTGCAGTACATAATGAATAAAACTCCATTTAATTATAACTCATCTATTGACTCTGATCCCCAGCTACAGTAGGAAATTATTGTTGTACTGAAAAATAAGATGCTATAATGATAGGTAGAATTCTTTTGAAAGCTTTAACAGTAGAGGTTCTCTAATTGCTAAGGAAAGTATGTTTTAATATTTATGCAGGGTTGGCTCTCCCCTTTCCTCACCCTCTGACTCACTCCTCTATGTCTTGGCACCCTTTAGCTTTGCAAAAGTTTATCATTTCCTGTTTCCTAGTATCTATCTTTCATTTTGGTCTTCATTACTTGAGCTTCTTGTTTAAGACCCATGATCTCAAAGTGCACCCATTTTCCATAAAAACTTTTTTTTGGAATGTTTGTCATTAGTGTAAAAGAGATATACCTGACATTGAATGTTTATTTTATTCTACACATTGATAAGATTCATTTCTCATATTTTGTGTTGGTACTTTATCCTAAAATAATACTAAATTAATTTTTTCCTAACAGTTTTATTTTGGTGGAACTTTTAAGTTAACTTACATATAAGATTATGTTATCAGCAGACAAAGGTGTCTTAGTTATTCCATCCTGATTCAAATGTATTTTCTTCTTTTTCTTGATTAAACTGCTCTGGATAGGATTTCCAGCATTATATGGAAGAAAGTGGCATTGTACTGAAGCAGGATTTCTCAATATTGGGGATGGGGATGTGGCTCAGTTGTAGAACAATTGTCCAGCAATCTGGAAGCCCTGGGTTCAGTCCTTGGCACCAAAAACAAAAAATAGAAAAGCCTCTCCTGAAAAGCAATTCAATCAAATAAAAACATATTTTTCAATATTATGCCATTAAATTTAAAGTTAACTATAGAAATTTCCCCACAGCCTTTACTATGTTGTGATAGTGTACTTGCATTCATACATTTTTGTGTATTTTATTTTATTTTGGCAGAACTGGGGTTTGAACTCAGACCCTTGCACTTGTCAGGGAAGCACATATTCTACTGAGCCATCTCCTCGGCCCTCATTTTTGTATATTTTATTATGAAGACTGATGAACATTATCAAATATGTTTT
>NW_004524595.1:24170058-24176732 GCF_000260255.1 Octodon degus | reverse complement strand
ATATAGTAATCATTGTTCTAACTTCAATTTTATCTGCTCTCATCCTGTTATTTCTTAGTAAGCCTCATCAACTATGACTGTTTCATCAACAGTTTATTTAAATGGCTAATGCTGAAAGTAGAAAAATGAACTGTACTCTTTCATTCATATTGCCTTAAAATTTGCACATTTATTTGTATTGTTTCTGTTCATCAAGATATCTATCATTTAGCTACAACAAAAATATCAACCACAAAATCACACTTATTTAACTTTTGGGATTTTTTCAAAAAACAAGTATATTTGACTAATTGGCAAAATATTTATCTATGTTGTCATAAATTTCTTCCTTTTTGTAATTACTTTTCCTAATGACTTATGTGCCATGTTCCTGACCTTCAACAATGATTTCAACCAAGTGGTTTTTTGTTTGTTTGTTTTTTTCTGGAAAAACTTTTGCCAAGCCATTTACCTGATGAAAATGTTACCTAAATTCCAATGATATTGATGTCCCAAGACATTTACAGGTTATCAGTTATTTTGGTAGCAACAAAAATAAAAATATATCAATGGCCACACTGCCTTGGTGAAGCCTTTTGTGAACTCCTTTATCTATCTATTTATTTGACCCTAAAATCGAGCATGAGACCTGAGGACTGCTGTGAGTTTGAGGCCAACATGGGTAATCCAGAAATCTCAAGAACATCCAGAAAAATGCAGCAAGACCTTATGTCTAAATTAATTAGTTAATTAATTAATAAAACAAGAAATGATTCACCCACTATACTATGTGTTCATATATGGTACTTTGATGAAAAATACATTTTAAGCCAAATGTCTGAAACAGAAAAATTGTGGCTTCAAGGTTGTTCTGAGCTACATACTGAACTCAAGGGCACCAAGGACTATGCAGTAAGACCATGGGTCTCAAAAATGACAAAGAAAATATTCTAATTACTTCACTTGTTGAAGATTATTTCTTTTTCTCAATTTCAAATGAATTTTAAACTTTAGTAAGTACTTGCAATGCATAACAGTTTTCATCTTGGTGAGTTGGTACCCAACCTTCTCACGTGTTAATCATTATTCTGCTCCTGCCTTTCCTCTTCCCCCGGCTTTTTCCCCATTCCGAAAGGCCCACCACCCTGTCCCCCACCATTAATTTCAGTTATTTGTAGGAAACTGGGTGCACTTTCAGACCATAAGTCCAGGTGTGATCAAGCAGACACAGAAGGTTAAATCTCACATGGTGTCTCCTATATGAGGAATTCAAAATTAAATAACACAAAGAGCAAAGTAAAATATAATTCATGACCAAAGACAATTTAGACTCACAGAAGTCCCTTAGTTCACAAACTTAACTCTTCCCATAATTCTGTTCACACAGTAAGTTGGATGAGCACTGACTCCAATTCAGTGGTTAGGTTTCACGTTAACTTTATGGAGAGGCCAGCCAGACAGCTCAGTGGACTAAAGTGCCTGCTTCGGCTGAGTGCAGCCACTGGGTTCAATCCCCAGCGTGCTGTGCTGGCCCGGCCCCCAGAGCATGCTGAGATGGCGATTTAGACTTTAAGGCTGGGCGAGGTGACATGCGCTGTAATCCCAGATCACTGTGAGTCCGATCCTCTTAATGAGACCCTTTAGACCAGTACTAAATACATAAAAAAAAAAACCTTTATGGAGAAATTTGATTTAGTTCGCATCCAATTTGGTCTGTGATCAGAACCATGAAAAGAATGAAGCTTATGAAGGAAGCCTGCAGTGCACAAATACAAGCGTTTGGTGATCACAACTACTCAGCACTGAAAGCACAGACTGAATGACAAGGCAGCAGTCAAAAGTGCCAGTTTAAAACTGCAGAAATTCAGACCAAAGAAGAGAATGTCTAGACTGCTATGAGCACCAAACAAATCCTGGGGGAAGATGGTCGACTCTGACGATTGCAAAACCATTCTGAGTAGTCTTGAACATTTGTTAAATCAGGCAACTGAAAACCTTGGGAAGGAAATGAAGTATATTCTATTTTTGAGGCATTTTTAGACCACTGAAGTTCCATAAGCTAAAGCTGAGCATTGCTTTGGATTCCTTTTCTAGAAGAATGTTAAGGTTTTGAGGCCATAAAAAAGGAAAAGAGAAGGAAGTACAATTCAAATAGTGTAAGAAATAATTCCTGCTTATGAAATTTTATCTTATAAATTGAAAATCATATTTCAAAAACCAAAATTTTAATATTTTTTCAGCTTTTGGATACAGAATTGTTTTTTTTAATAAAAGGTGAACATTCAAATTACTAAAATTGGGCTAGCAAGATAACTCAGTGGACTAAAGCCTACTTAGGCAAGCCCAGAGATGGGGACTCCTTGGCACCACATGCTACACCGGCCCCACCCCCGGGCACTCTAAGCCAGCTTCCAAAACCCAACATGATGGTGATTGCCTGTAATCCCAGCACTGGGGAGGCTGAAAACAGCAGGATCGTTACAAGTCCTAGCTGTGTAGTGAGACCCTGCACAAAATACAATAAATAAATAAATAAATAAATAAATAAATAAATAAAATTGGTTTTCTCCTTGATTTAAAACAAGGTTTCAAAAAGTCACATAGTACAGTGACTAGTTCTTTTTAAAAATCATAATCTGGAAATAATTATCAGCATATATTAACTTTTTCATGCCTGTGGTCATTGGCAGCACCACTTTGACTCCAGAGCAATTTTTACTAGTAGAGAATCTCTCCCTTCCAAAAAGTTTGAGTACTAAATTCACACAATGTGTTGTGCATTTATGCAGGAAAAAGTATCATTCATAGATTTCAGGGTTTCAGGATAATTGATTGAAAAAATCTAAGCTAATTTTTTAAAGTTAAAAGTTTAAATATTTAAAATGTTCTAAAATAGTCAAATGTTAAAATATATTTTGAATGCTTCATATAAGCAAATTAAATGTGCTTGTAAGAAAAGTAAAAAGATGTGAATCAACTATTCTGAACTGAGCAATTCCAATTTGAAACAGCCTCAAGATGAAAAAAAGAGCTATAAATTTTGCCAAAGAACTTGTGACAATCAAGAACTTAGAAGACAAGCACCTTATTTGAACCAAAGCTAAGCTCTAAAAAATAAGAAAATAATAAAACTGGCATAGATTTTAAAATATGAATAATAAAATTTATGGTTCTTACACTACTGTAAGTGATTGAAATAAATAAACTGAAAGCTACAATAAATATAGTAAAAGTGCAAGAAATGAAACATAAGGAATAAACAATTGAGATGAGAGAAAGGAAAAAAGATAGGAAAAAAGGAAGGGGAGAAATTACATAAGTATGTATACACAAGGTAGCTAGATGGTTGTACTACTAATCTTATCAGTTTTTTAAAAGTAGCAGATAATGCTTAAATTTTTTTACTTTGACCAATTTTATATGCTTATATCTGTTATCTGAGCAAATACATTGGACATAGCAATATGCAATGTAATAATCACTGTTGAAGACCCTTCACCTTGTTTCTTTTCAAAGGTGAGCCATTTCTAATGTTGTATCTAGTATTTTTTACATTCTATGTAAAGTACATTAAAAATAAAAAGGATAAAAAGTTAAGGTTTAAGGCTGGGGAGATGGCTCAGTAGAAAAAGGGCTTGCCTGAAAATTGGTACCTTTTATTGTTTTATGTTGCTATGCTTTTTGTCTTTTTTCTTATTTTTTCTTTTTAAAGTAACAAAGTTTAAAAAAAAAAACTATGATATACACTACACAAACTAAACCATTTCCTTCATTTCCTAAAATGGAAATATAGAAGGTCTTAATTTATAAGCTAAACATATTGAAATGTAAAAACTCAATATTTAAATAAACCTATAGTTAAATGCAGCACTGTTCATGTATGTGATAATGGCAACTTGGTTTTGTTCTGGATTATTTTCCTTTTTAGTTTTAGGCTTTTTTTTTTTTTTTTGGTACCAGAGATCAAACTCAGTACTTTGAGCTTACCAGACAGGCCCTGGCCACTGAGCTATCTCCCTGATTCCTATAACAGCAATTTGTATAGGATGTAAAAATTAAATTTTATAGCTGGCATATACAAGGTCCTGGTAGTAGTTTAAATACCTTTATCTTCAATCAACACTGCAAGTTTTTAAAATAATTAAATAAAACCCTAAGATTGGATTTTTTAAATTGAAATTATTAACTGGTTAATGAACATAATTGACTTTAGAAATTAGTTCTTACTAGTAAACTTGTACTTTTTCAAGGTGTATTGGGTCGTGTAAAAGTGTTTTAATGCCTTTGTTACCCTTGTATGAAGAGGACATAAAAATCAAAGAAATATAGGCCCTTTTGAAATGCTACTCACCTTCTTAAATGATCCTCGGTCATTTACCGAAATCAGAAGATTGTTGCATTCTTGAAAACCACAGATAAGGTGAACTGAATCTTGCCACCAGGTTAACTATGATAAAGGTGGTATTTTTGAAGCCAGAGATGTCAGTCTAAGATTTTCTTATGGCTACTTGTGTTTGTGGCACAATTATTTTCACAGACTTCTTTCCACTGATACCTGGTACAAAATAGTTGGGGGAGAACCTACCACCATCACCTATCTCTAGCTGCTAGAGGCTACTGATACTCGATAAGAGAAATCTAGTTACTATATGTTAGCACACAGGCTAAGATCAGTTTCAACGCCATCCTCTGGCCTCAGGGATTTATTAGAGAATGAGAATATAGCCTAACCTAGCAGTTAGACTGAAACTTTGAAGTTTTGTAGAAATTATTTAGAAAATATTGATTTCCAAAGACACTGTCTACATGCTGAAATTGCCAGGCTGGTTAAATTGACTCCTATATAGAGCAATATTTGCAGGAACATGAAAAATGTCTGCATGAGAAATAATTCAAAGTCAGGAAAAACAGATTTAGCAGTGAACAAGTTCTTGAGAATTTCACCCTAGAAATACTTGCACTAGTTTTATCACTGGCCTTTTTGACTACATACATGTGAAAATTGTCTTCAATATTTGGGTCCTTTTCTGGAACAATACAACTTTGAAAAACATAAAATAATGTATTTTCTCATAGTAAGAGAAGGATCTAAAAGATATCTATTTCTGTTCAAAGTTTATATGTGAAATCCTACTAGCTCATCTTTAGCAGTAACAACACAGACTAGTTATTATACAAGGGACCAGCAGCCAATGGGACCCAGCAGGCCCACTTCACATAAGTGGGAGGGAGATGCTGGATCAGAAGTCAGCAGGGCCTAGTGGTCCAATTTGACTGGGCTCAGCTGGAAGTAGCCAAACACAGCAACCAGATCCAAGCCAGGTCCTTCCAGTTGAATTCGAGTCCAGTAGATCTAGACCTGGTGAACTGAGATATGCTGCTGGGCCCAACCTATCCCAGACCAAGGCCCCCAACAAAAGGAACGTCCTCAACACAGAGGTGGCAGCAGTAACTGAGCTGAGTTAGTCTGCCTGGAAGACTCCAGGTGCATGAAGAAGAGGTGCTCAGACAGAACTCAAGGGAACTAATTTAAATATAAATTCCCAAGTTAAGATCTGCTTTGTTATACAGCTACAGTGTTTGCTCCTATGGTCTAAAGTACAAACACACAAATTCCAAAAGCATGTCAATTTCTAACACTAGCTGTTATTACTATTACTAATTATACTACTGTAAATAAAAAAATATATCTGCCTTAACCATATATTTTACCTTGGATATTAATACAGGGAGATTCTTGGGTAATGATCTCAACAAAGCCATGCAAAAAGGACAGAGGACAGTGCCAAACAGAAACACTTGGGGCACGCACAAAACAAGAATTTCTGACACAGGAGAAATACTTCAAAATCAGACTCTAAGCAGAAAGCATCTGATATAGTGATATAGCTACCTACTACCAAACTTTCACAAAAAGCAATCAAATAAATCAAAATAAAAAGTTCTCACTGAAATAGAAAATGACAAAAAAGGAGGACCACAATGAATTCTTAGGCCCCAAGAGCACCCATAACAAACCCCGGAGACATCAACATAGAAGAAACTGCAAACCACACACCTGAGATCTGTGAAAAAATAGCAAATATGGCAAAGAAACAATTACAGAAGAATATAGAGAGAATCAGAAGAGAAATAATATCATAGTTTAAAAAAACAAATAACTACAATGAAAGAATTATTAAGTGTATCTTAGAAAGACACTGATTAAAAATAGAGAATAGAAAAATGATGGAAATCTTAAATAAGTAGTAAAGGAAAGAAATAAAATGCATGAAGCAGATTCAAAGAAATATGCAATAAATTAAAAACTCCATTAACAGTTAGCAAAACCTTTGAATGAAAGTGAAGATAGACTCTAAGACCTTGAAGACAACATTTCAGCTAGTAAAAAGCTAAGGAAAGATCACTTAAAAACAACAAGAATCCAGAAAATAATTCAACAGCTGAAAGATGATGCAAAGATGAACAACATTAGAATAATAGGAATCAGTAAGAAAGAAGGAGGCAACACAAATGACATAAAAAGAATAGGGGCAGAAGTAATAGCAGGAAACTTCCCATAATGGGGAAACAATATTACATATAGTAACTGAGGCACATAGAACTACAGAATAACATCAACTCAATTAAAACTACACAGAGACATAAAATAATCAAAGTCTGAGAAATTCAGCACAAGAAAAATATACTAAAAG
>NW_004524595.1:24166169-24167719 GCF_000260255.1 Octodon degus | reverse complement strand
AATGTAAATGGACTCAATTCACCAATTAAGAGAAATAGACTGGCACAGTGGATTAGGAAACAAAATCCAACAATATGCTGTATACAAGAAACACATTTAACTCATAAAGACATTCATTTTCTGAAAGTCAAAGGATAGAACACAATACTACATGCCCCAGAACCTCAGAAAAAAACAAGGGTATCAATCATATTCTCAGACAGTCTCAACTTCAAACCAAGAACAATCAAGAGAAAAAAAGAAGGCCACTATATACTGTTTGGGGAAAAATTCTAGAGGAAGAGGTAACACTCATAAATATGTATGCACCAAACACAGGAGCACCCAAATATATAAAGTAAATCTTAATGGACATGAAATATCTAATATCTAATACCACAATCTTAACAGGAGACCTTAACACCCCCTTATCCCCAAAACACAGGTCAACCATAAAAAAATCTTAGCAAAGAAATAATAGACGTGAACCAGAGCTTGAAACAAATGCACTTGGTGGACGTATACAGTGTTCCACCCAAACACAGCTGAATGCACATTTTTCTCAGCTGTACATGGGTCATTTTCTAAAATAGAACACATACTGGTCCATAGGTCATGCTAAATTATATGTAAGAAAACAGAAATTATCCCATGCACATTATCTGACCACAATGCTATGAAACTGGAAATAAATGACAAAAGAAATCAGAAAAAAAACCTTAAATACAAGGAAATTAAACGACACCCTACTCAGCAAACAATGGGTCACAGATGAAATTAATCAAGAAATCCAACAATTTCTACAATTCAATAAAAATTCATGCGCAACTTCTCAGAATTTATGAGATATGATGAAAGCAGTTCTCAGAGGGTAATTCATAGCTGTGAACTCACACATTAGGAAAACAAAATGGGAATAAATAAATACCCTAATGGTGCACATTCAACAACTAGAAAAGGAAGAGCAAACCAAACCTAGAGCCCAAAGCCGGGAAGAAATCATAAAGATTAGAGCAGAAATTAAGTCATTTCAGAGGCAGAGAACAATATAATGAATTAAAAAAGCAAAAAGCTGGTTCTTTGAAAGATTAAATAAAATCAATAAACCCATAGCTAACCTCATCAAAAAGAGGAAAGAAAAAATTCCAACACAATCAATAAGGAATGAAAAGGATGTAATTACCACAGACACAGTGGAAATTCAGAAGATTATCAGTAGCTACTTTGAGGATCTTTACTCTCACAGAATAGAAGACACTGAAGAAATGGACAGATTCCTAGAAAGGTACAAATGACCACAACTTTATCGACAAGACATAACCACTCTCAATAGCCCAATAACAGCCAATGAAATACGAGATGTAGTTAAAAACCTACCGGCAAAGAAACGTCCAGGTCTGGATGGATTCACAGCTGAATTCTACAAGAAATTTACAGAAGATGTAGACACTATACTCCTCAAAATCTTCCATGAAATTGAAAAGGAAGCAATCCTCCCAAAATCATTGCTGGAGGCACGTATTATACAGACACAAAAACCAGGGAAAATGCAACTAAGAAAGAGAACTACA
>NW_004524595.1:24163096-24164985 GCF_000260255.1 Octodon degus | reverse complement strand
CCACTCTATCAGCTTAGTTAAACTTATTTTAAAACTCACAAAAAAATAACTATAGCTGGCTGTCAAAGATAAACATATCTTGTCTACTTGATTCTATTTTTTCTCAATTGTTTACCTTTTAAACCATGGAATTTCTAGTTTTCCTAAAAACAAAGGGAAGCCTTGGATGAGTAACATTAATTACAGAAAAGAACATTAGATGGCCGCAGATTTCCTGTTCCCTAAACTATTATTATGGCATTCATCTTTGAAAACTACTTTCTTCTCTTGACATCATCTAAGCAAGAATAAATTTTCCCTAAAGTGATCAGCAATACAGGACATGACATTCTCCTTTGTTTAACCTCTGTCTTTAAAAAGAACAGGTAATATAGTTAATTAATTACAAAATATTTCTCCTTAATCCTCCTTGATTTGAACAACTGAATACAAATGTTTCCTATTTTTGGTTCTTATTTACAAAGTTTTCTTCATTTGCATATTATTTATTCACTAGTTTCTTTTTCTTTTTGTTGATTTATCTTGCAAAACTTCCCTAATATTTCAATTTCCTAGATTATGTTAAAGTATGCCTAATTTATGTGAGTAAAAGGAAAATTATGGCAAAATAGAAATGTCATGTGTTTGTATGTACAGTCATGATACAGTCAAAGGAAACCTAAAGAGACAAATGAGAAATAAATAGAAAAAAAATTGTGATTCAAATCTTGGAAACAACCAAGATGTTCATCACCTGAGGAATGTATAAAAAAGATATGGTATTTTTACACAATGGAGTATTACTCAGCTATAAAGAATAATAAACTCAAAACCTTTATATTTAAGTGGATGCCACTTGAAGATATACTCATACATGTAATAAACTGGACAAACATGTGTAAATATCATATAGTTTCCCTAGTATAAGAACTCAAAAGAAGAAATACAAATAGAAAGGTATAATACAAGTAAAAGAAAGCAGGAACTCGAGGACTAACTAATCAAGAGAGGGAAAGGAGAAGAGCTAGGAAACATGACAGTGACAAGCCATACAGTTATATGTAGAAGGTGGGTAAGGCAATGATCCTGAGAATCTCCAGAAGATTTTTTAATCTAGAGGTTAATTGGAATGATTCTTACCCTGACTAACTAAATATACAGACTCCTGTGAACTAAGCAACTGCACTGAAGAGGGCAATCTGCAATAGTAGGTTCATGCTTGGAGTGCCTGTCATTCTGGTCTTCTGAATATGGGCTGCTTGTCATGACATGCCAGTGTTGCCATGCTCTCTCAGGAAGATGATTGTTCAAAAAGAAGAGGGTGGTGAATGAAGGTAGGAGACAGGAAAAGGAATGTTGCTGGACTGTACTGCTACAAGGTTGTATATGGTTAGATTTCTGGACTTATGCATAAATATAAGAATTATATAATTCTTTTTGTCTATTTTTAAAATATATTTTAATTTTTAAATGTTTTTTCATCATATTCTGTAGGGACTTAAAGTTCAACATATCAATAATTGATGAAAAATATCTGTTCAATGTTATGCCTAACATGTTTGATATTCAGACAGATAGTGAGGTTAAGCTTGACAGCCTAGATTGTATGGTAATAACAATAAGCTTCTTTTATGGATGGTTGACAACCTAAGTTTGCAGACCAAAATTAGAGAAAAAGGAGGGCCACAAGGAAAGCTAACATTTTGGCTCTAGCCTTCCAATGTCAATTAAGACTCAGGACATTTGAAAACTTGTACTGTAATGTCATGTAACTCAGTAGCATCCCAAATTTTTTGATCAAGGAGATTATAAGGCCAAAGAGGAAAGTGATTGATGATGTAGAGTGTGCCTAAGGAGAGTCACATGGAGAGAAAACATTCTCTCAGGCTTTCACAGAGAGCACATTGGCC
>NW_004524595.1:24161877-24162841 GCF_000260255.1 Octodon degus | reverse complement strand
AATGTCCATTTTGTATCTGTGTATTCAAAATGTTTAGGATAGATATATAGTTACATTCTCTTAATGAATAGAGGGATTTGTAGTAATGGTGTTTGTAAACAGGATATCATGTCTGCATCTTGTACAGCAATTAACCACTAGGAAGAGAGTATGCAATGTGTTAATTATTGAAACCATCCTACCAATTTGATTTAAAACTGTCTCATTGCTGTTTGTCTTTCAATAAAATTATGGAAATAATAAAAATAAAAGTAAAAGACACATTGCTTGAAATAAATAAATAATAAATAAATAAATAAATAAATAAAAAGTAGTCAGCACTGCTGTGTGCTGGAGATTATTTTTAAGTGCTAAATCAAATAAGTCAATATCCCATCAATAATAATAGAATATTCAGGATTCTGTGAAAAAAATGGCTGGAGCATTGTCAGAATAGGTAGCTGTCCATAAACATTCTACCTCTTTCATCATGAATTTAACTCTAATTTGTTGAAAATATTAATGTAGATCATGGAAAACTACCCATTCTAACCTGCCTCCTAATAGGAATGATTAAGTACTAACTAGTGAGCTTTGAGAAGAATGTTGAGGGGACCTTGAAGCAAAATTCCATTAAACTGGAAAGTCTAGGATACACTTCTTCATTGGTGCATACCAACTTTTACATCAGGGCTTAATAAGGCACCAACAATACTATCAAATGAAACACTCTACCAATCAGCCAGTTCACAAGTGAAAATAATTATATCTTTTCTTTAATAGCTTTCTCATCCTTATCTTATTCTTGAATTTAATTTGCTAAACTTGAAGCTTGAAGAATGGCATTTTGAGACAAAGCTCTGGAGTGATTGCCTAACTTACTAGCTATGTCCTTAAGCAAATAATTTAATCTTTGTGCACTTCAATTTTATTGGATGTAAATTTAGTTGAATATATGTAAAGAGCATATGTGAATATAACATAT
>NW_004524595.1:24130632-24161737 GCF_000260255.1 Octodon degus | reverse complement strand
TTCTATAATTAATTTAAAATAAATATAATGAAGAGTTACCAAATAATGTCTTATATTTAAACTACTAATTTTATCATTGCCACTCAAACACTAATTTTATAACATCATTATCTAATTCTTGAATGTAAAATAAACAAAATTAAATAAAAATAAAATCTTGCAAAATCTCCATTCTTTTATCTTACATTAATTTCTGTTGACAATATAATTATAACTAAAATAGTGAAATATAGCTTGATACTAGGATGAGACTTCCAAAGACATTCTCTAAAAGGGAAGGTAACATAAACACTGACAATTACAAGATGCAATAAAATATGAATAACTTAATCAGAGATATGACAAAGAAAAGAAGAAAGATATTTGTCTGGCTACTAGAAGAAGCTTCAGAAAAGGGACATGTTTGTACCCAGGTTCTGACAGCGCATTCTATCTAAAAGAACAACAACATTATAGAACACATAGAAACAGAAAAATATACAGATGTCAATCTTGACCTGGCCTGCCATACTGTCCCTGCCCCTGGAGAACATTGAGATGGTGACTGAGGCTGGGTGTGGTGGTGCTTGCCCATAATCCCAGGACTTGGGAGGCTGAACAACAGGATGACCATTATAAGTCCAATTAGTGTAGTGAGACCCTATAGACCCTGTTCTAGACACATAAAAGAAGTTCTTAATAGCATCTATATAAAATATAAATAGTTGAATCTATAACTAGGTCAACATACTCTGGCTTCTAAATTCAGGCAATAAATGAGTCTGCTTAGGTTTGTGGTTTATTGCCAAATAGACAAATGTAGTTATTAGCTGCAAAAACTTTGAGATTACTCAAACATGGTGTGAACTCTGGTTCCACTGTGTACCATTTGCATAACATTAAGTTATTTATCCTTTGTAAGTCACAGATTCATCTATAAAAGGATGGTCTCTTCAAATATTATCATAATAAGAGGAGTGCATGCTTAGGCAAGCTCAGGGACTGGGCTTCTATCCCAGGCACCACATGCCACAATGGCCCAGCCTCTGGGCACACTGAGCCATCCACCGAGACCAGGTGTGATGGCTCATGCCTGTAATCACAGCACTGGGGAGGCTGAAAACAAGCAGATCACTAGGAATCCCTGTATTGAGGTTCTGTATCAAATACATAAACAAACAAACAACAAACAAAAGAATTGTAAAGTAAATACATTTATTCATATTGATACAGTTACACATGCACAGTATGCAAGGAGAAATACCTTAACAGTATTATAGAACTCACCTTTGCATTCTAAATGTGATATCATCTCAAATCAATACAAAGCATTGCATTTTAATCAACTGCTTGTCATACTACATACAAAGGATCTCCAGGGTTGAGTCATACCTATGGGGCTCTTAGATCATAGTAGTACTGGTTTTTTGTTGTTGTTGTTGTTGTTGTTCATTTGTTTGTTTGTTTGTTTTTTGTGGAACTGGGGATTGAACTCAAGACCCTATGCTTGAAAGGTAAGCACTTATTCTACTGAGCTATTTCCCTAGCCCCTCATAGTAGTATTGGAAAACATAAAATTTTTTATCTAAGAAATATAAGGAAGAAGGGTTATGCAAAATCATGGATAAAACAGAAACCTAAACATTTGGTGAAATGAGAGTATGACGAAACCCTATTTCTTCTCCACTTGCCACACTCATTTTTTAAAAAAAATAGATTCTTTTTGGGCTAAGATGGAATCTCAGTATTGTTTTAATTTGCATTTCTTGAATGACCAAGGCATTTGGACATTTTTTCATATATTTATTTGACACTTAGATTTCCTCCTCTGAGAAGTGTATATTCATCTCAGATGTCCATTTTTGGATTGGGTCTTTGAATTGGGGGTGCTGAAACTTTTAGTTCTTTGTGTAATTTTTAGTTCTTCATGTATTATGGATAGAAATCTGTTGTCTGAGTGACTGTTAGTTAAGAATTTTTCCTTATCTGTGGATTTTCTCTTCATGCTGCTATTGATTTTTTTGATGTATCAAAAATTTTCAATAAAATTTAGATTTTGTTCATGAACGTAGTTTAGATTTTGTTCATGAACCTCAGCCAACCCCTACATCTTCAAGAAATCTACTTGCTTCCTCTTCCAGGAGATTTAGTGTTTCTGTTTTAATGTTTAGATCTTTAATCCATTTGAGCCTTAGTTTAGTGCATGATGATAGACATGGATCTAGTTTTAGCTTTCAGCATGTAGAAAGCCAGTTTTTCCAGTACCTTTTTTTCGTGGAAAGTAGTTCCAGGGATCAAACCATGGTCCCTGCATGCTTTCCTAAGCTTGCCTACACAGGCACTTTAGACTGATGAATTGTCTCGCTGGCATTCCAGCAACATATGTTTAAAAGGTTATCTTTCTTCCAGTAAACATGTTTGGGCCCTTTGTCAAAGATAACTTGTCTTACTGTGTTTTAAATTGTGTATACATCTTCTAATCATCAGGATGTCAACCCATAACAAATGCTGGAAGGGCTGTGAAGAAAAAGGAACTCTTCTCCACTTTTGGTGGGAGTATAGACTTGTAGAACCACTATGGAAATCAGGATGGAGATTCCTCGAAAAGATAGGATTAGAAGACCCATTTGACCCAGCCATTCCACTTTTAGGGTTTTTTTTTCAAAATAATTGAAAACATACAACAGCAATATATGTGCTCCCAACTTTATAGCAGCATAATTGTCATACCTACATACTGGAAACAACCATAATGATAAATGAGGCTTGTATACATAAATGGACACAACTAGAAGCTATACTAATAAATTATACCCACATGAGTAAACAATATATTGTCTGCTTAGCATAAGAACCAGAAAGGGACCTTCATTAGCCTCCAGTGCACAGGTAGAGAGCTTCTGCTGGTGTAGTTCCAAACTTTTAAGAACCTAAGAGAACTCTGAGTGGCCTGCAGGGCACAGAGAGGTACAACCTCTGGGCCCTGCTTGAGCAGGTGCAGAGCTTTCCTGGAGCCATTTAATAACTTTGGAAGTCTCTGGGAAGCCTTTGTGACTCTCTGGGTGATTACTGGAAGCTTCAAAAAAGCTAAAACACAGGAAAAAAAGGCAATCTCTATCCTTTACCCCACCCAGGACAAATCTAGGAGAAAAAACATATAAGAATTCAGAAATCACATACCTGAAATCTCTGAAATGATAGCAACTGAAGTAAAGTAACAAATCCACCAGGCTAGAGAAGAAATAAAAGCAGAAACAATCTCTCAGGTCCAAAAAGAAAAAACAACAATTGTGAAAGAATTGCTCAGCATAGCTAAAGATGACACAGATAGAAAAATGGAGGATGATTAAAAAAATGATGGGAACACTGATTGAACAATATGGGATAGAATTAAAATGCATTTAACAGATTTAAGCAGATAGCTAGGATATTAAAAACTCCACTGAAAGCTGGAAAAACTGCTTGAATGCAACTGAAGATAGACTTTCAGACCTTGAAGACAGTGTTGTAGCTAGTGAACATAAAATAAAAGATCTATTAAAACTAACACAGAACCAGGAAATAACAAATCAGCAGCTACACGATGATGCAAAGAAAAATAATGTAAGAATAATAGGTTTCAATGAAGCCATGGGAAATAGCACAAATGACATAAAAAGACTATTTGAGAACTACTAGCAAAAAACTTTCCAAACATGAGAAAAGAACCTGACAGTTAAGCAAGGCATATTGAACTCCACACAGCCATAATCACAATAGATCTACATCTAGACACATAGTAATCAAGATCTCAGAAATTCAGATAAAGAATAGAACGTTAAAAGCTGCTAGAGAGAAGAAACAGATAACCTACAATGGAAAGTCCATCAGAATCATGGCAGATTTCTCAACACTAACTATCAAATCAAGAAGAGCTTGGAGTGAAGTATTTCAGGTTCTAAAGAAAGTAACTTCTAACCCATATTTACATACTCTGCAAAACTATCAACTTCAATAGCAAAATAAGATCCTGCTATGACAAAGAACAATTGAAGAAATTCATGACCACCAATTCAACCCTACAAAGAATACTGACAGATATTCTAGAAAGAGACAGAAACAACCACAACTTATGTTTAAATACATTTTCATCTCAAGAAAATTCCAATTTATCATGACATATAGTCCTCTGTATATACTGTTGAATTTGGTCTCCAAGTATTTTTTAAAGAAATTTGCATCTATGTTCAACAAGCACATTGGAGTATACTTTAATACCTTATAATGTTGTTTTTTATCTTTGGTGTCAGAGTAATACAGGGCTCATTCAATTTATTTGGTAGTATTCCATCCTCTTCAACTTTGGGAAGGTTTTGAAGCAAATGATATTAATCCTTCTTTAAACATTTGGAAGAATTCAACTGCAAACTCATCAGGTCCCAGGCTTTTCTCTGATGCCAAATTTTTAGTAACAAATTATTTGCTCTTACTCAATTTTCTTTTTTTTTTCATTTTTTATTATAACTTTTGGAAGTAGGCACTATTTATTTTCACCTCATAGGTGAAGAAATGGACATTTAAAGACAAGTTGTAAAATAAGAAATTGAGAACAGGGTAGTGGGAAACTTTTAGCTGGTTATGTTACTAACTTCTTTGTTGTTATTTTTCATTAACTTTAGTGAAAATTGACAATTACATATCATATTAAAAATTTTACACAAATATTGAAATGTGAAAGATATAAGATATAGAGTGAATTTTAGAGAAATATTTCTGAAATGAATACATAGCATGAGATTAATAATAGATCGCACATTATAAATAAGTTATTTACAAACTTAAATGAATATGACAATAAAAATAGACCAAAATAAATTGAAGAATAAAGAATTTTCAGATCAGTCATGTAACAGTTCACTCCATTCCAAAATCAATAAACTTATATTCATATAATTAGAATTCTCAAAGTAGAAATGGGTAGGCAATAAATATTTAAAGATTTAAAATTTGTGAATTTAGTTGAACTTATTAACACCACATTTCCAAAAAAATGAGTCTTTTGCATAAGAAATTTGAATAAATTTCATACCAAATTACACAAAAATAAAATTGTCTAAAACTTACTGTAAAGAAAAAAATAATTAAAGCATATACATAAAAACTATTAGCTATGGAAGAACAAAATTAAATAGCATCTTATTCCACATTAGAAAGAAAAAAAAGTATGTAAGAAACTAGACTAATTGATTTAAAGGACTGAAAGAAAAAGAAAAGTTCTGTCCTCTTTGAATTTTATACTTAGCAAACATACCTTTGAAAACTAAAAACACTAGGTCTGGGTCCTCAGTTTTCACCAGTTAAGACTTTTTTTCTTTCTTTGTCCTTCAATCTTAGCAAGTTTATAGATCTAGGAATTTATACTTTTCTTTAGGATTATCTTCTTTATGGGTGAATAAATGTTCACAACAGTCTCTTATAATCCTTTTTATTTTTTAGATAACATTACCACGTGTTCTTTTCATTTTTGGTTTTACTTTTATCTTCTCATTTTGCTAGTCTAGCTAAAAGCCACTCAATTTTGTTTATCTTTGAAAGGACAATTCATTTTTCTGCCCTTCTATATCATTTTTCCAGTCTTTCATTCAACTCTATTCTGATCTTCATTACTTTTGCTTCCTACTAAATTTTTGCTTAGTATGTTCTTTTCTCTAGTTCCTTCAGACTTAGATTTACGTTGTGAGATATTTATTTTTCCTATAGTTGGACATTTCTTCCATAAATTTCCCTTGTTTTGGTATGCTGCTTCCTTTTCTTAAGATATTTTTGATTTCTCATTTGACCCTTTGGTTGTTTAAGAGCATGCTTTAAAATTTCCCTATATTTGTGGATTTTCCAGGTTCATTGCTCTGTGTGTGTGTGTGTGTGTGTGTGTGTGTGTGTGTGTGTGTGTGTGCGTGTGTGTGGAGTGTGTGAGAATGCATGGTTTTTCTTTTGCTTTGCTATATTTTCAGTACTTAAAATTGAACCTGGTATTTCATGCATTCCTTTATTTTTCTTTCACTGTTATGTATTTGGTACAGGGCCTCACTATGCAGCTTGGATTCCTAGTGATCTTCCTGTTTTCAGCCTCCCCAGTGCTGGGATAGAAGGCATGTACCACCATAGCAGACTTGGTCACCAGCTCAGCACACCCCGCAGTGGGAGTGGTGCAGCATGTGGGCTAGGGTATCAAACTTTGGCTCCTGAGCTCACAAAAGCAAGTGCTTATACACTGAGCTTTCTCGCTGGCCCACTTCATGCATTCTTAGTCAAACTCTGAGCTACTTCTCCAACTACCCTTCTGCTATTGATTTCATCTTTCACAAAATTGTAGTTTTTAAAGATCCATATGTTTTTAATCTTATTAAATGTATGACTTATTCAATGACCTAATATATGATTTATCTCAAAGATACATTCTATGTGCTCTTGAATAGAATGTGTATTCTACTGATAGTGAATGGAATATTTTGTATGTGTCTGTTAGGCCTGTTTGTTTGTGAGTTATTCAAGTCTACTGTTTTTAAGGATATTCCATCTGGGTTATATATCCACAGTTTAAAGAGGAGTGTTGCAGCTATGCAGCACCGTTTAATTGTGACTTGGGGTAATAGCAAACTATCTACTTATCTATCATACTACCGCACTATCTTCCTTATATCACTTCTATAACATCCTCTTTTATGCAATCTTGAGGATGACAACAGACATCTTTGTTTTTTTCTTAATCATTTACAGTACCACATCATTTTTAGTGAAAGAGAAATTAAGTAATCCCATTTCTATGGTAGTGACAATGTTGAAGACTAAAAATGTTAAAGGGCTTCAGAAAAAATGGCTATGGGAAGCAGGAAGAATTTAAAACAAAGTTTAGGGCTTTATCAAAGGAGACTGAACACCTATTTTGAAACTCACTTCTTTTTATCAATGATTAATAAAATCTAGGAAGTATAGAGCATACAGATCCTGAAAGCATAGAGCAGTGTTATCACATACACACATAAATAGCTATTGTTAATATTCAGAACAACTCTTTAAGGATGAACTTGATTTCCAAAATGCTGAGACAATGGTTAGAGATTTTGGCCTATGTTACACTACAGTAGTTCAAGTATCTGGGTGTTTACTTGAAACTTCTGTATCCCAAACCCAAAGCCCTGCACTCTCTCAAGACAGTGTGTCACATGACTAAGGTCAGTTCCCTTGATCTGTGTCAGCGGCTTAATGTGTTTTCAGGAACTTGAGGAAAAGCTGTTTCTTAAAAAAATCTCATTAATGCAGTTCAGTGGAAACTAAACTTTCCACATCACTAATTTCATTGCAGAAAACACAGAGGGATCTTAGGAATAAAAATAGCAACAAAAATGTCAAGATCATCTTCGCTCAGTAACAACCAATTTTTATTGAATTCACTCGGTTAAGCAAGTAGAAAAATAAGTTTTGTAGATAATAAATGTAAAAAAAAAGAATTCTGGAAAGAAAGTAAATCATAGGGAAGGCATGCTTCCATCAAGCTCCTTAAGGAAAGCCAAGAGAGTGAATAGTCACAAGTCTAACATGATGAACTATTGGTGCCACATAATGTGTATGGTGTTTATATAAGAATAACCATAAATTGGATACTTTTTAATGTCTTTTTTGCTCCAACAGTTAACTCTTACTCTCTTGATCATCTCAGATATATATCTTCAGAAGTCACCAGCATATGCAAGCCATTTGCAGAAAATACCACTAGATGCCTATTCAACATCCATTTCTACTTTACATTTCAGAGCTGAGGAGTTTGTAATTTGTCTGTGTTTGTTTGTTTGGTTGGATGTTTTGTTCCTTAGTTGTGTTTTGGTTTTGCTTTCAGTAAGGATACATTGTTAAAAATAAGTCTGCATGCTTCTTCTTTTCATTATGGAATAATCAGGATTCAAGTAGAAGCCTCCTAAAGATTTCAATAAATGCTTCACCTTTCAACCATAGGTGTTATCCTTTCTTCTTCTTTTTCTTTTTTCTCCTGGCTTGAAATTTAAAAGAAGTTCTGAAAAGTTTGTGATGTTCTTCAAACTATAAAATATCATGAAAGTAAAAGTACAGTGTAAGGGTGGTGCAATAACAAAGAGAATGGAATGTAAAATGTTAATGCTTTAGACTTCCTATACCAATGTTATGAGACTCCCACACAATTATATTTGGCCCCATAAGCACTTATTTGTTTAACTCATTTTATTAAAACTTTTAATGATTTTAGATAACACACTCAAGAACTATTCTTTTATTTTGCCATTAAGAAATCCTTACAAAGAATACGACAGATCAATGATGGAAATGTATATTATTTACTGACATGTTCCTATGTCAATCAATAAAATATTTGACTTGGCACAAAGGCTACCACTGTTTGACCTGAGACAATTAATTTTACTTTTTAAGATCTTATAGTAATTGGAGAAAAAAGAGCCCTTCTTCATTTTTGGTGAGAGTGAAGGCTGGTATAACCATTATGGAAAACAGTATGGAGATTCCTTAAAAAGCTAGGATTGGAGGTCCCATTCAAGCCAGCTATTCTCCACCAAGGTATTTTTCCCAAAGAACTGGAATCATCATACTATACTTATATATGTGCACCCATATTTATAGCAGCACAATGTGTTATAGCTAAATCTTGGAAACAACTCAAATGCCCATTGAGGAATAGATAAAAATGATATGGTATTTTTACACAACAGAGTATTATTCAACTATAAAAAGATAGATTTGAGGGCTTTGCAAATATATGGATGAAACTGGAGACTATATTGGTAAGTGAAACAAATCAGATTCACATCTACAAACATCATATTATCTCACTAGTGTAAGAACCTGAAAGAGCAAATAAAATCTGAAAAGCAAAATGGATACTGTCAAATGGAAAAAAATTGTTCATTGGTAAGGAAAAACTGGAATGAGGAAAAGGACAAAAGAAAGAAGGAGAAAAGATATATTTAGGTATATGTACAGGATAGTTTGGATAATTGCACCACTGATTTCTGCCATTCTTTTGAAAGGAGCAGTTAATATTTTTTTTTCTTTTTAGTCTTATTATTATTTTTTCTTTTGAATTTCTTTCAACTGTTTGTTATTTCCTTGTTTTGTTTTTTCTTTAAACCAGTCTTGCACATTTACATCCAGTAACCTGAAAAACAAATTTTAATATAACATCATGTAATACAACAACCATTGCTGGATTCCTATTACTTTGCTTAGTGAAAATTTGCCTTGTTTCTAAAGCTGTTTCTTTTTTCTATTGCTATTTTGTATTCTTAAAAAGTAAAAAAAAAGGGGGAGCCAGGGAATAGCTCAGTAGAATAAGCGCTTGTCTGGCAAGTGCAAGGGCCTGAGTTCAATCCCCAGTTCCACAAAAAAAGAAAAAGAAAAAGAAAAAACCTCTTATAGTACAAATGTAAAGTGAAGTAGCTAATCTAGGTAATATTATTTAAGATTTTTTTCCTTTTAAACTTTTAAAATTCCATGAAATTTCCTTAAGTAATTGAATAATAAGCAGTTCTTTACATTTAAGTCTCATAAATAGAGTAATTATTAACAAGGACAAGATTTAAAATGCTTTGAGTATCTGAAAAGCTTTTCCATATGAAACAGTGGATTGGGACATAACCTCATTTGCTCTACAGCTAGAAGTCAAATGGTGCATACATCTAATCACAAATAACAAAATAAAAGAATATTAGTTCACATGATCTTGAGATTTTAATAACTTGCTGTAGAATTCTGGAGGAAATTCAGTGTTCTGCAATGAGTACCTTACCATCAATCCAGGCAGATGTTGGAAGATGATCTCATGTCCATGTGAAGCTGCAGTTGGCTATATATCACATTGAGTACATGGTGGGGGAGATGCTGGTGGGTATTTCAAACATTCATCACCTAGTAAGAAAAAATGTATCAATTACTCATTATACGCAGATTGCAAGGGAAATGAAAGGAATACAGAAAAAAATAGCATAATATTCAAGTAGTTTAAAATCCACAAACCACCACAGCAAATAAATCAGGCTCATAAATAGTCATAAAATAAGTTGGAAGGAGTTAACAGGACTAAAAGCAGTTTGACTAGAAGAGTCTTGAAATTATATCTCTTGCCCAGACTTAATTACTACCACTATCCTCTTCTATACTTCAAAGTGTCTTGCACTTGGCCTTTTCCTTAGTGAGCTTTCAGTTGCTATTAGAAAATTCCTGAGAAACTAACTTATAAAAGAAAAGGTTCTGCAGCTCACCTGTTTGAAGGTTACATTCCACGAATTATTAGCTTTATATCTTTGATACTACAGTGTGCACACTGAATGACAATAACAGGGAGTGAATGATAGAGGTAGACCTTTTACATCATGTAAACAGGAAACAAAATAGAAAGAGAAAGAGAAAGAGACCAGGGTCTCAGAATGTCCTTTGAGAATATAGCCCAGCCACTTAAAGACTTCTCTGTAGGTCATCTCCCAAAGGACTGACCACTTTTCAGTACAGCCACACCTGGATAGTCGCAGGCATTCAATATCCATGCACTAGGCATCTTGAAAGTAAAATTTTATTTCACATATTTATCAATACAAACTCTTGGTTTTCATCTCTATTGTCTATGTAGGAATATGAAAAAGAAAACTGTTGAGTCCCAACCTCAACCTATCCTCATTAACTCAACAACTTGCTCTATTATCATCTAGCTCAGTCATTAGAAGAACTAAATGAATCAAACATAATCTGAGTGGGCAGCATTTCCAAGAAGGATAATAATCATTCCATTACAGTACCCTTAGAAAATACACTGAATAAGGCTAAGTTAAATGAGTAAGTAAACAAATCAATAAGCACAAGCAAATCCAAAAGATACAATGGTCCCAAGGGGTGTGAGTCAGAATTACTAACAGAGATCAAAAGCGTCCTCTTCGCCTAAGGATAATGCTATTAATATATTCTCTGTTAGTAAAAGATAAACCTTTGCTCTTATTGTAAGTTCTATTTGTCAAATAAATTCATAATGTCCTATTTCCATAATTAGTGTTAGTATTAGTTCTGGCAGGAGCTGACTTCCAGAAGGTACTAACAGATGATAACATAAAAAAAAAAAAAAAAAAAAAAAAAAAAAAAAAAAAAAAAAAAAAGACCTACAATGGAGTTGTGTGTGCCAGCAATAAAATAGTGGCACACAATGAGAGATAACTCTCTGACCTGTGCTTGTAGGTGCCATCATAGAAGACTTTAGGGCTCATTGTTCCACTATAAAGGAAGTCCTACCACCCAGGGAGTTTTATTATTTATTTTAGCATTATCCTTCTCTGATTCCTTAAAGACAATATCATTTCTTCAAGAATCTTGGAAACCAATGGAGAAATCTTCTTCCTCTCTACTAACAATAAGTACAATAATTTCAAAGTATAGAGATTTTATTCTTTTCCAGTAATTTTGCTTAACATTTAGCTCCTAAAGTGAAACCACTTATTGATGACACACTGAGACATGATTGTAACTGACTTTGTAAAGCAGCTTTGGTTAACAATGTAGAGTACACTGAGCAAGGCCAATCTATTCTACTATTCTATACTCTAGAGTGAGGGAGGACAGGACACAAAACAGCTGAGTGAGAAGTTTCATAGCTTCCCACAAAGGTAAGATGTCTCGCTTGAATCGCTGCTACCCAAAGAAAAATTAACAGATTTAGAAATCACTTTTCAATGATGAAAAAGTGTTTCCATTTAAGATAAAACTTATTAAAGGATTACAAAAAATGTTTAATTTTGTAAAGATTAATGAAAGATTAAGTGGTAATACAAAAATGATTAAAACTAAACTGGTTTTTAAAAATGGAACCAAAAATAAATCCTTCCATCCCCTCTTGTCTTCTTTTCTTAACTCTCTCATTGCTCAGTACATAGAGAAAGATTAATTTTCCAAATGTGTACATGGAGAACACTGAGAACTGTCTCGTCATTCTCAGATACCTCATATGGGTCACCTTCTTCTTTGCCAACTAAGTCCTTCCCTTATTAGTCCATTTCCTTTCATGTCGATAGCTGTACAACTCAGTGTTTGGCCATTATCATGGGTGCTTGACCTCAGAATCCAACTGAGTCCACATTTGCATTATGGAAGGACTCACACCAGGTGTCTGTCATTCAGAACTTCTTTGCCTTCAGAATTTCAATCTTCCAGTCCCAAATTCTGGCTACAAATTTCTATACTTTTTCTCTTATGGCTGTGCTTCACATACATAGTCACCTTATTTGATAAAGTTTAATTACCCTTTTCCTTCATCCTTATATATTCAATTATTTCAAAAGCCCTATGTTTGACCTGCTTTTCCCACTGTATCCAGACTGATCAGTAGACTCCAATTCTAAATCAGCATAATTGAATTGAATATGAAATGAGACAGTCACAGAATAAAATCTGTTTCTGCCATTTAGAACTTGTGACTTTCTCTGACACCCTGATTTTCCAGTTTAATTTTGAGAAAATGAAAATAATGTGTGCTTCTTATGATTTTGTGGTGATTAAGTGAAGTAGGATTCTTTTTTCAGTTATTCCAAGTCATTACTGTATTTTTATATATGCATCTCAGTGTCATTTTCTCAGTCTTTGCAAATTACTCTCCCTCATGGCCTCTACACATCTGAAGGATGGAAGGATACACTCCATCATAGCTTTCCTATGACTTTCAGTCACATCTGCCAACATACTTAACAACAACTCTCATACTTTCTTATTTCTTTTATGTCATAAAAAAGGGATGCCTGCTTCACCTCCAGACTGTCAGCTCCATCAGTAACAATGGTCTCCTTCCTTCCTGTTCCCTTGGGACTCTATATGACTGATACTGACACTTTTCAACCTGTTAAAACATTTATTAATTTCTCTTTAAATATTTTGACCCTATATATTACTGCCCAATTAAATTACTCTATAATTCACTTTACTTCCCAAGTCCTTAAAAGTTACTATAGTTCTTTTATTTTCTTACTATTTCCTTCTTCATAAATACGATTTTTGTCTTCATCATTTAAAATGATTTTGAAGGGCTAGCCAGATAGCTCAGTGGCCTAAAGCACCTGCTTTGGCAGGTGCAGGAACCAGGGTTTGATCCCTGGTATGCCATGCCTGCCCCAATCCCAGGGCGTACTGAGACGCTAACTGAGTGACCCTGGGAGTGTTGTCACATACCTGCCAGCACTTGGGGCGCTGAAAACAGGAGGATCACTTAGAGTCCAATCTGTGTATTGAGACCCTGTAGGTGCCATACTAAAATACATTATGGAAATAATTTTGTTATTATAGGCATTCATTCCTTAATTTAAAATATAGTCAGCATGTTCAATTTATTGCCTTACATTTTCTTTCAAATGGGTTTGAAATTGTTATATTTTTAACTATTTTTCCCATTGTGACATCAGTATACAACTCTTCCTAACTCTATTACAATGCAGCATTCCCCTATTTTATTTTACCTTCTCTTTTCCTCAGCTCTAAAATGCTTAGTCTTTGACATGTGCATTTGACTTTCTCTCATGTTATACAAAATCAAGTAATTTTATTCATAGTCACGACTTGAGTGGCTAAATTTAGAACTTATGAACATTCATACTAGTTTTTGTTCCCTAAACTGATGCCTCAACCACAAAAAAAGGTTCCTCACTGGTACTAGGTGTCTGCAGTAGGTATTCCTTCTGTTCAAATATTTCTATTGATCCATTCTCTTGAAGTACACTATCAGTGTCTTTGTTCAAATAAAGTATGTGAGTGCTTGAGGTTGAGTCCAGGAGGCTAGGAAAATATCAGTGGCCATGATTCTAGAGATAGTCAAGAGCAATAGACAGGTCAGCCTGGAAAAAGTTTTTAAAAACTGCTTTAACATAAAAATAAGAAATTCAAAGTACATATGTGACACTAAAATTCAAGATAAGTTAAAACTAAAGGAGAAAAGCTAGGAAACATAGAAGGAGCAAAATCATACATTTATATACACAAGATGGTTAAAGCAATGGTCCTGAGAATCTCCACCAGGTTTTTGAAACTCGCAGTGAATTGGCAGAATTCTCACCTTGACTAACTATACATGCTGATACCTGTGAACTAAGCAACTGCACCGAGGATAGTAATGTGTCATACTAGGGCCATGCTTGGAATGCCTGCAATTCTGGTCTACTAAATGTGTACTACTTCTAATGTCATATCAAATATTGCTATACTCTCTCTCAAATGTTTGTTTAAAAAATGTTAATGAAAGAAAGAAGAGGGGGGCCTGCCCCTTAGCCCAGTTTTTTAAGTGGCTGCTTCAACAAAGCAGTCAGGCTTAGGTTGCTGTGGTTCGATCCTCTCAACTCAAGCCAGCCAAACCTGCCCGGAAGGCATTCGGAGCAAAATAAATAAATAAAAGAAAAAAAGACAAGAGATGACTGTTCTGCTACAATGTTGTATATGGTTAGATTTCTAAATTTCAGTGTAAAAATGTGATTGCTTATTTTTATTTTATTATTTTTTATTTTTTCACATTCTATAAGGATTTAAAGTTTAGCATATCAACAACTGTTGGAAAATACCTGTTCCATATTGTCTGAAGCACTTGATATTCAGACGGATAGTGATTTCAAGCTCAACTGCCGAGTTATAGGTTAATAATATCATTAAGCTTCTTTTCAGGAGGGTTAACAACTTAGGTTTGCAGACCAAAAGGTTAGAGAAAAAGGGCTACAAGGATAGCCAATATTTTGGCCCTAGCCCTTCAAGGTCAGTGAGGACTCAGGACACAAGAGAACCTGTAGCATAACATCCTGTAGCTCAGTGGTGTCCTAAATTTTCTGATCAAGGAGATTCTGGAGCCACAGAGGAAAGTGATCTACGATGTATGGTGGGCCTAAGGAGAGTCACCTAGAGAGAAAACATTCTCTCAGGCTTTCATAGAGAGCAAACTAGTGAAGAAATAGCCGTGACTCATCTACATGGCTGACATTGACAAAAGATCTACAAGGTGCTGTACAGGGTTTCAGAATAAGTCCTGAGGGGATTTGACTGACCTTGTCAGATATAAAAGTTACATTTCTTGTTATATAGGTCTTGCTTTATGTTGGTCTTAACCATCCAGCAGAAAAGTATAAACACGAAGTATAAAAAGTAAAACTAAGCCATATTAATATGCAGAGCTGTAAAAGGCTTAAGTCAGCAACTTCTGACACTGCCTGTTCTGATGATAACACACTACTATTATGGACTATTTGACTACACTAGATTATTTCGCTGAATCCACACACCTACAATATTTGAATGGCAATGGAACACCCATACTTGACAAAACTAAACAGAAAGGGGGGATACAAATGAAGGACCATTTTGTAGTGAATAAAGTATATATATATATATATATATATATATATATATATATATGAAATAGGATAGATATACAGCCACTTTCTCTTAGTTCAATGAGAAGAAAGATTTGTACTAATAGTGTTTGGACAAGATATCATGTCTGCATCTTATACTCTGAATAATCACTACAAAGACAACAATATGCAATATATTAATTATTGTAACTGTCCTACTGACCTGTTTTGAAACTGCTTCATTGCTATTTCTTTCTCAATGAAATTAATTTAAAAAAGAATGAATATACAAAATTTGTAAACCAGAAAAGTACTCAATAATTGTTACTATTCATATCAGGATGTGCTTGTATTATGCCAGTGTCCAAAATATCACAGGTCCTTGATTCCTCTATGTCCAACATCTTTATATTTAATCAAGCCAATTACCTACCCAATTACTCTACCACCTAAACATTGTTTACTAGCTCTCTCTCTACTCTGTCTCACTGTCACTGCTTCAGTTCAAGTTCTCATCATTTGTCACACAGAACACTTCAATAGCCTCCTAATGTTTCTCTTGGTCTCATTGCCAATCTCTCTCAAATCTAATAAATCTTCCACAGTGCCTGCAGAGTGTTCTTGCTACAACACAAATCTAGTGTAGTCACTCTATTGTTGTAAAAGTGTCCTGCTGTACTGCTTTCATTTCATGACATCCTAAGAAAAAATACTCACTTACTGATGCTTCCAATTGGTGTAAGTTCAACGATTGTGATCTTTGACTGGATTTCTTTCACACATCAGTATTCCCTACTGTCTCTTTTGTAGCTTATAATCTAAACTGTGTATGGTGAACCACCAAAAGTTCTTTTTTTTTTTTTTTTTTTTGCATTTTAGAGAATGATTTACAGGGTATTCAGAGTCTCACTACTAGATCAGACTTGTAGTGATCCTCTTGTTTACAGCCTCCCAAAAGCTGGGATTACACACATGTGCCACCACACCCAATCTCAATTGCTGTCTCAGCACACCCTGGTGGTGGGGCGGGCACAGCAAGCACAGCAAGCATGGGGATTGAACTCCCAACCCCTGTGCCTGCTTGCCGGCACTTTAATCCACTGAGCTATTTGCCCAACCCTTCAAAAATTCTTTAAAGTAAATTGTCATGCGTTTGTCAAGGCTATTTGTGCTATTTGTAAAAGACATGCATTCATATAATATAAATGAAGTAGGGTATTGTTAAAATTTTATGAGTGACTGGAGACCAAGATTATTACTTTTCCTTTTTTTTAATTTTTGGCTGACTCCACTTGCCCTGAAGGTTGGGCTGGTGTGGCATGTGGTGCTTGTGATTGAACCATGGTCTCTTGTATCTGCCTAAGCTTACCTGAGCAGGTGCTTTAGACTGCTGAGCTATCTCACAGGCCTAAAATTATATATATATAGATAGATATATGATAGATAGATAGATAGATAGATAGATAGATAGATAGATAGATAGATAAATAGACCTAATCTCAATAAATATTCAAAAGACGTTTGCAATTTAAGTGATTGATGGATACATAAATGGCTGGATAGATGGATGGATGAGAAGCTATTTTAAGATTACTGTGCCTCAAAGAAAGGCTAAGCTGTTTGAACATGTTTTGCTGTGGGAAAATAATGTATTAGTACTTTTCAGAGGGATGTCTCAGTTAATCAGAGACAGTGAAAAGAGCTGCCATTCCCAAAGGGAAAGCCTTTCTTTCAGATAGTAGGTGACAAGATCAATGATAGCAATGCTCTCATTGTTGCTATTTAAAAATTTTTAAATGATATTTAAGTATATAAAATTACTACTTCTCCCAGTAAGTATAGCTTAGGAATTGATTTAATGCAGGCCCAGGGGATAAATTAGTATCTCAAAACAGATCTGTGGTAAATGAAGGAAACAAAGCCCTCTCAATGGTCACTTGTTCACACTGTTCTCAATAATTACTGATGGCTCTCCCTGCAGTGTAAGGAACCGCCGCATCCCAGAGTGGTTTATGTGGAGTGTGCTGCACTTTAGAAGTAATCACCTGGCACAGTCCAGATGTGAGCTGAGACATCTTTTTCTACTTTATTGTTTCATTCTATGCCACAAATTAGTTCGGTTTCTTGTCTGACACTCACCTTGTCCAGCGTGCTGGTCTTCTCATTGAAGTGTTGATAGCTCACCTGTCTTTTGCCAGCTTCTTTCCACTTTGGCTAAATGGATCAAGGCAATGAAATTGCTTTACCTATCCTGATTTCTGTAATACTACTTGCCACTCACAATCTTCCTGAATGCTGAATCCTCTCACCATTTTACTACAGTGTTTGCTTAAATCAAGCTTGTGTTGCATCTTTCCTCTGAACATGTTTCCTATGAAATGTTATCCCAGATTTTAGGCCTCCTTTTATTTTACATAAGACAGAGTGTCTGTCAGCAGAGGAGAGGTGGGTTCTGTTATCCCCTACAGAACATTTTGCAGTGTCTACATTCACTGTGCCCCAAATGGAGAGCTAATACTGACATCTGCAGGTTGGGGCACCAGATTCTAGGTCATTCAATATTTTGTAATAAGCAGGACAGCTACACCACATTCCCACAATAAAGAATCTTCTGGCCCAAAATTTCAATAGCACTGAGGCTGAGAATTCCTTCATGTAGTATTTTCTCTTTCTTACACACTTTACTGGTGCTTACAGTGCCAGGTTGCTCCACTGCCAAGCTGACCTCAGTTATAAAATCAGGGCGGAAAGTACATAAAGTTTGCCAATTTCCGGCCCTATAATGTAGTCATTTGGACTCCCGTCTGCTCAGTTTTCTCAACTTGTTGAAATAGTAGCTGACCATGGCTCTATTGTAGAGGACCCTCGAGGTTTAATAAATCTGCTTTAATGAGGCACTCTGCCATGCTCAGGTAAAAAATGCTCCACATGTGTGATTCCCATCACAAAAGAGAGCAAGGATTGTTTTGCAGATTAGCTTATAAAGTTTATTCCTGCAATACACCTTCTTCCTATATAGCTTTGAAAAAGTACACATTTTTTCCTAAAAAAGTAGAAGCAGACTGACAATTTCAGCATTTTTTTTACCTCTGTCAGTAGAAGTGGAGTCATAGAAGAGTCAGCTGTCAGATGGACGCATTTTTAAATCATACAGCACATCAGCCATTGCTGTTACTGAATTTCACTTGGTTCACTGCATCACCTCTACTATCAGGTGGGCAGTGAGGTAGAATGCCTGGATCTCACAGCAGGGGAGATTAATGCACCTACCAAATTTTCAATTTAGCAAACATGCCATATATAAAGCAATAGGGACTGAGAGGGAGAAATTAAAGATTGGGTCTCTTTAGACTCAAAGCAAGAAGAGTTTGTTCTTTCTACGATCTAAATACTGATCTTTCTCAGGGAAGCTGCCTATATGTGGTGGTCCAAATGAGGCAAGTTTTCTTTTCCTGTTAGTGACTCAGTGACACTATAAGAAGTTAATTTTAATATTTTAGCTTTTTAAATGTCTTAAGTAGAAAAAAATTTCTACTTAATTTCCATTTCCCTCTTATATATTACTTACTTTATTACACATATTTTAACTTAACTGTGGTTGTAGTGAACTAACATTTTAAAACTATTAGGATTTGCATCTGAACATCCACATAGTCTCGTGCATTCATGGGGAACTTTTACGTGGAAACTAGATGTGGAGTATATGATGCTGGCTTATGGTGTGTGACACTAGGATCAAGATTAGGTGTGAATAATGGAAGCCCACCATGGATGTGAGCAGCACCTATCAATAGAATTGTGCTCTGGATGGAATGTGAAGTGTCAGAAAGAAGCCAGTTTGCTGTGGCAGCAGCAGCTGCTTTGCTGCCTTCTGCCTGCTTGCCATGAGCTGTTTCTCCTCAGCCAGGTTCCTCTGCCAGGTGCCACCCTGCCATGGGGCCAACTGAAACCTCGACAAATCATGAACTGAAGAAACCTTCCCTCCCTTAACTTGTAGGTTTTGGGCATTTTGTCTCAGCAAAAATAATCATAATAATAATAAACAGTAGCCTTGCAGCTGGTGAGGTAGCTTAGTGGTCTAAGCACTTCTCTAGCAAGTACAAGGATCCAGGTTTGATTTCTGCTATGGTACCATATGCTGTACTGGCCCTGGAACCCTTGTCTCACCATGCCGGTCACCAGAACTTGGTCTGGTAATGCATACCTGTAATCCCAGTACTTGGGAGGCTGAGACAGGAAGACCACTACAAGTCCAAGCTGCGTAGTGAGACCCTGTAACAAATATGTCAATGAACAAATGATTTTTTAAGAATTTTAAAAAGAAGTAGCCTTATCTTAATTATGCTCTTATAAAATTATTTTTAATTATGTTCTTAATCACTTATTGCTTATTTCAAGTAAATATTTATAAATTCATCTAGTATGTAGTCTCTAAGCCAGAAAACATGAATAGATACCTTAAACTGAAACCACTAGAACTTTATTGTAAAAGATAAATATATTTGAATTTAGTTTGGAATTTTTATATCACATGTTCAACTCAAAGAATGAAATTATCTTCTTAAGACAAAGCATTAAGAGAGATAATGTGTTGCCACAATGTCTTGTTTGTCTTGTGTTCAAAGGGCAAAAAGTGACATTATAAACATACAAAAGCTTTAAAAAGTCATTTTGACTTGGTAGATATTTAGCATATGCACCTGTTGTTGTGATAAACTGGCAGGTGGTGAACTAGTTTTTGCACTGCAAACCTTTTCCCTTAAGGCCTGCATGCAGCTTCGTGTCATTTTGTGCCCTGAGGAGAAGAGAACACCTGCTGTTGAATCTGCCTAACTGCGGCACAACGAACTCACCAATTTGTGCACTGGGGCAGCAGTTTCACCATGCCTTTGAGAGTTGCCTTGTTTCCTAACCTATCTATCCCAAAAGTTCTGTGTAGTTCCACAGAACATTCAGAGTAGAAGCAGAAGCGATGCGACTCAGCAGACTAAATCACACTTGCAGAGTGGGAAGTCACCCTCTAAGAGTCGTCACTTTCTAAGGACCTTCCTCAGCTTCGAACCCAGAAAACTAATGCCATCACTTCACCAAGAACTAGTCATCAGGCTTTGAGAATCGAGACAAGGTGTGAGTTAACCAAACTCAAGAGCCCGGTGATTACTTACTGGGAGGAAGCTCTAGGCTGCATGCAGCTAGAACAGAGGCATCTCTAGCCAAATGACTGACTCAGAACCAAAGCAGCAGGTGGTGGAGGTAACTTAAAAGTACGTGGAATGGTGTCAAAGGACATTTCTGAAGGATGTCTCAATTATAAAAGAAATATGATATTGGCAGATAATACTTATTTTGAAAAGAAAAAAATCCACATTTCCTGTATCAGTGAGCACATTATACATATGCTCATCTTTACTTAATCTGCACTTTAACCCCAAATGGAGATGCAGTTATTCTCACTTATTATGAACAACTTTTAGCTAAGATATTGTCTTGCTGCTTGAAGGCTGAAAGAGTAGCAAAGCCAAAAGGCTGAGTTTGTAGCAAGCCTGCAAACCAAGGTAAGTGCCTCCTGTTCAAGGTGAAGGTCTTGTACTGTCATTCAAGGCCTTCCCATTCCTTAATGTGGAAGACCAAGTAAAACCTAATACATAGCAGCAACTGGCATGTCATGACAAGCAGCCCATATTCAGAAGACCAGAATGACATGCACTGCAAGCATGAAACTACTATTACAGATTATCATATGCAGTGCACTTGCTTAGTTCACAGATATCAGTATATATAGTTAGTCAGGGTGAGAATCTTTCCTATTAACTGCTAGATTAAAAAAGTCTTCTGGAGATTGTCAGGATCATTGCCATGCCCATCTTCTACATATAACTGTATGCCTTGATATTGTCATGTTTCCTAACTCTTCTCCTTTCCCTCTCTTGATTAGTTAGTCCGCAAGATCCTGCTTCCCTTTTACTTGTATTATACCTTGAGAAGGGGGTGGTGAAGGAAAGCAAAAGACAGGAAAAGGAGTATTGTGGGACTGTCCTGATTCAAGGTTGTATATGGTGAGATTTTTGGACTTATGTGTAAACATAAGAAGTATATAATTCTTTATGCCTATTTTAAAAATATATTCTAATTTTTAAATGTTTTTATCATACTCTGTAGGGACTTAAAGTTCAGCATATCAATACTTGATGAAAAGTGCCTGTTCCATATTATGCCTAAGATTTTTGATATGCAGACAGATAGTGAGGTTAAGCTTAACAGCCTAAGTTGTATGGTAAAAACAATAAGCTTGTCTTCTGGATGGTTAAAAACCTAAATTGGCAGACCAAAATTAGATGAAAAGGAGGGCTGCAAGGAAAGTCAGCATTTTGGCCCTAGCCTTGCAAGGTTAATTAAGACTCAGGACATATGAGAACTTGTACTGTAACATCATGTAACTTGGTAGTGTCCCAAATTTTCTGATCAAGGAGATTATGGGGCCAAAGAAGAAAGTGATCAATGATGTAGAGTGTGCCTAAGTAGAGTCACATGGAGAGAAAACATTCTCTCAGGCTTTCACAGAGAGTACATTATCCAAGAAATGTCTGTGACTCATCCACATGGCTGACACTGACAAACAATCTGAGGTACAGAATCTCAGGATAAATCCTGAGGGCATTTCACTGACCTTATCAGATTCAAAAGCTACAACTCTAGTTGCATGGGTCCTGCTTTACCTTGGTCTTAACCATTCAGCAGAAAAGTATAAAAACGAAGTATAAGAAGTAAAGTCATGCTGTTATGTTGAGCTGTAGGGGACTCAGGTCAACAATTTCTGACATTGCCAGTGAAGCAGAAGACCCAATACTATTATGGACTACTGAACTCTTTTAGATTATTTTGCTGCGTTAACACACC
Source organism: Octodon degus (assembly GCF_000260255.1). Taxonomy (NCBI): domain Eukaryota; kingdom Metazoa; phylum Chordata; class Mammalia; order Rodentia; family Octodontidae; genus Octodon; species Octodon degus. Next base: position 24,139,484 of record NW_004524595.1, on the reverse strand, counting down.
TATAATTTTCAAATAACGGAACTTAACAAAAAAAGGGTATACAGATGAATGTCCATTTTGTATCTGTGTATTCAAAGTGTTTAGGATAGATAGATAGTTACATTCTCTTAATGAATAGAGTGTTTGTAGATAGGATATCATGTCTGCATCTTGTACAGCAATTAACCACTAGGAGGAATGTATGCAATGTGTTAATTATTGAAACTGTCCTACCAATTTGATTTGAAACTGTCTCATTGCTATTTGTTTCTCAATAAAATTATGGAAAAAAAAGTTAAAATGAAAAGCCAAAAAAAAAAAAACCCTAATACAGGTTGTTTTATTCTCCTTTTTCTAAGTTCAATATAAGCCTCAGTCCACTCTGGTTGACACTTTTGTGTGTGTGTGTGTGTGTGTGTGTGTGTGTGTGTGTGTGTGTGTAACTGGGAATTGAACTCAGGCCCTTGAGCCTTCCAGGGAAGTGCTTATTCTACTAAGCCATCTCCCCAGCCCCTGCTTGACGCTTTTATATCAGCAGACATCTGTACAAAATGTAAGTTTCTTTATTTCATTCTAAGTTTCTTGTCCTGAGGCTTCTTGATTCATCTTGACTAGACCTGAGTATTTCTAAACTCAGGAAATACTTTCAAAACCTGCAGTGATGTTTTTGCAATGTGGCTAGCTAACTTCTGGTGAACTGCATTTATTGTTATTATTTTATTATTATTATTTTCATTCAAGTAAACTACATTTTGTAAAGAAGACAACTTGATGACATAAAAATATTAACCAACTTATTTTTTCTTTTATCAATGCCTTCTGTCATTCACTGCCTCATGATATTTTTTTTCTGTTTTCTTTTCTTTCTTTCTTTCTTTTTTTTGTGTATTTTTAAGAAGGGTCTACCAGGTGTTCAGGGTTTCACTCCTAGATTGGTCTTATAGTGATCCACCTGTTTATAGCCTCCCAAGAGATGGGATAACAGGTGCATGCCACCAAGCCCAGTCCCAATCTCAGCATGTTTCAGAGGCTGGGCCGGCAAGGCAGGCCCAGATATGAAACCTTGGCCCAACCTTTCCTTCTGACTTTTCTGTGGCATTTCCACTCCTTGCTAGGGGGGAGTCATTTAATGACCACTTTAGAAAGTTGTACCTGTACCTGTACCTTTCTGGGCATTGATGACAATTTACATTCAGTTAGTCTAGCTTCATATAAAAATCCCACATGAGACACTGTTTAAAGCTTTCCTCTTTCCTAATGTTGGCTATAATTGTGGATTTAGCAACATTAACTGGAGAGAGGATGCATCTTCTTCTTTAATGCTTCCCTTTCTTCTCTCTTTAAGGAAGGATCTACTCTAATAATAAGAATAAAGAGGAAGAGAGGAAAAATGATGAACATTAATGCGTTACCTGTGTCTGGCTGCTATTTCCTTGGGCTGCTGCTGCTTTTCCAGCCAACACTGACAGAAGCTTCTGCTTACAGATGTGCCTCTCTACTGAGGGTCTTCAGTCTTAGACCACCCCTATACCCACACCACTGCCCAGTGCCTATAATTGGAGGCTCAAGGTCATCATCCTCCATTATGATTATCTCAGCTTCCACCACACCAGTCATCTGCCTTATGGAAAACAGCCTTCCTTCACCATCTGCTCTCCTGCATCAGTTCCTACAAGAACAGCTCGAAATTAGTCATTTTCTACAGTGTGCATGTAACACAGAAGACACCACACCTCCTTACCATGGCAGGGAGCAGGACAGATGGCTTCACATCTATGACACTGTCCTTTACCTCCCTCCCTCATGTTCAAATTGTCCTTTGCTTACAAAAGCAAAAAGACAAGAGCCTATTGTACACATGCATATTCAAACTGAGAAAATGCATACCAGTTTCCCATATTAAAGAAAAGGAAGGTGAGTCATTCTTTTAATCAAGTCTCTCTCATTTGATCTGACAGTGGAGTATCCAGCCCTTCACCCTCTTTATAGGATAGAGTCTCAGAAACTGCAGTTCACTTCCTAACACCTCATGACTGGTACCTCTCCTTTGACCTCTTGCCTCATTACACTTATTAGCTACGTTGGCCAGAAAGCAGATTCAGAGGACAAGTGGCAAGGGATGCGCTGTTTCTGGCAGGACTTAGTAAGTCCTGGAGGAAGAATGTGACACCAATTTTTGGTAGCATCCTTGGAATGGAATGCACTTAGTAGCACTTTCCTCAAATTTGGACTGACTTGAGTAGTTAGGTTGTGAGAAATGAAAGATTGCCCATCATATTTCCTATTACACATATTACTAAGAAATTTACAGAGCTGACCAAGTAGCTCAGCGGGCTAAGGGGACTGCAAGCAGGTGCAGGGGCCGGGGGTTCAATCACAGGGCCTGCGGTGTTGGCCCTGCCCCAGGGGCACAGTGAGATGGCAATTGAAACTGGGCGTGGTGACAAGTGCCTGTAATCCCACCTCTTGGGAGGCTGTAAACAGGCGGATCACTATGAGTCTGATTTAGTAGTGAGACCTTGAATACCTTGAAGACCTTTCCCTAGAATACACACACACACACACACACACACACACACACACACACACACACAAGAAATTTACAGTATTCCTTTTACAGGACAGCCATTTCAGTGAGCATTATTATAGAGAACTGAAAAGATGTACTTGTTTCCTTCACACTCAGAGTCAGATGTCTCAGTTTGTAAACACTGTCCTTGGCCACAGGAGCCACAACAGCATGCTAGTTTTCCCATGATCTTTGTCCCTGTGCTCATGTATTTGTTAAGTGTGCCTAGAGGAGTGGGAATGCCTCACGGTGGATGGCAAGTGTCAGGAGGCTCCAAGAAGCATACACAATGAAGAATCGTCTCTTCTACCTTTGCTCTTATAGGTGGGAGTTAGGCAGTTAAAAAGTTAAGAATGGGCATTCCAGACTGAAGGGCTAGCATGCGAGAAAGCAAGAAGGCACAAAAGAAAAAGGGAGATACATGTAATCAAGCAGGGCTTGAGCAGAGAGTCCGTAATAGTAGAAGGATAAGCAAGACAATCATATTTAATGTCTTTTTTAAAACTGTCTTGAGTGATTCTGATCTTTTCCAAGCATAAGAGTTTCCCAAATATTTTGCTCAAACACAAATGCAAATTTCCAATTGTACTAAGACTTCCTAGTCCCACTAGACATTCCCAATCCATATTCAAGGAGGACCCAGGTTTCTGCACCGTGGAGACAATCCAGGTGCGTCTGAGCACACAGCAGATTATAGTTTGCTGACAAGGTCTCTGGTAAATCACTAAGGCTTGTACCTAAGTGTGTGATGTGCTCTAATTTGCATTTTGCTGCACACCTCTGGCTACTCTGTGGTGGAGTGGCTGGAATAAGGTCACATCAGGGACAAAAGAATAATCAGAAGGCTACTACATAGGTTCAGGCAATACAGGAGGGTGGCCCTGGGTCATCACAGCATAGACCCGTCAGGCAGCGCTGAAGTAGTAGCTTCAGAGGATACAGAAGTAATCACTCATCAGAACTGGAAATATGCAAAATAAATGGAGATTGTCACCAATATCTCTAACATAATGAGCAAAGTAACAACGTATACACTAATCATGCTGTCACTGAATTAGAAAGGCTTAATTCAGACATCCAATGCTTGTAAGTGAATTAGAGAGGAGCAATTATCAGAGACTCCTAGCTGTCCCATGTGAGCTTCTGTCGTTTGTTTTGCTTTGCTTTGGGCCTTTTTGTTTGTTTGACTTCATATGTGCAACTTGGGGATGGAACCCTAGCACGAAACAACAGCCCTGAACACTTGTGTCAAAAAAACTGTAATCAATTTAAATTTCCAATCTGGAGTATATAACAATCAGATTTATTTTGTATTCTAAATTAAGCCATTTTATTCTCCTTTCAAAAATTTTTTGATATTTAAGAAAATTATGAGTGAATGTTAAAGTGCTAGTAAAATCTATTTTTATTAAAGAAAAGTAGGTGAAACACACAAAAAAAAAAAAAACAGACAAAAAAGGAAATTGCCATTCCATTTCATTTACCTGTAAATTTATTAAGGAAGAGTAAAATAGGGGATACAATTTTATTCAGCTGTGGACATATAGAGTGAGATGAGAGGGAGAGACAAAGAGAGAGACAGACTGACAGAAAGACAGACAGAGACAGAGACACAGAGGAACAGAGAAGGACATAAACAGAGAGACAGAGACAGATACACAAAGACAGAGGCAGAGAGGCAGATAGAGACACAAAGAGAGACAGAGAAAGAGACAGAAACTGAGACAGAGAGACAGAGACAGGTAGAGAGACAGAGACAGAGAGACAGAGATGTGAAGGCGTAGATGGAGAGAGACAGAGAATCTGAGACATAGGCACGCTCTGAATGTGTAATTCTGAATGTAGGTGGTATACCCTGAGGAAATTGGTGAGATCTAATGAGAGCTGACTAAGCAATGCCTCTGGTCCTACTAAAGCGCAGACTGCTTGGTCTAGAACAATGTGAAATTCTAAAGAGGTCACATACAGAGTAATTTCCACTCTGTGCTACCTGCATGGTTCCTCCTTATTCCTTCAAGGTGCTGAACCTCCTGAAGCTTTGGGTGGCTAAGGCCTCAGGAAAGACTACTATTGCATTGCCTGCCACCCTGGAAATAGGAATGGAGTTGAAGTTGTAGAAGACAAAAGAATTATAGATGATGAATCCCAAGTTTATGTAATGAAATTTATACCTAGTACAAGAGAAGCCATTCTGAGAAGCCAGACATGTGCCCACAGGACACACAGGAAAGCTATGCTGAAAGAGAAGAAAGCTTCTGGGAGAAGGTGTCATAGGGAGCTCCCAGGTCAGGATAGGCACTGCAGGGCAGCAACAAGAGCCAGAAAAGCATAAGAGCTTGTCAAAACTCCGAGGCTATTTGCATAAGGAAAGCACTGGGACCTGGACAGAGGGCACGGTTTGTGGTGGGGCAGCGGCTGCCATTAGGTACTCTCATAGGACTACAGAGCCTCTAGTCTCTCTGTTCAAATGTCTCTGCCCCTCCCAGGTAGTAACAATTTGAGAGAATTTGATTCATCTGTGACAGAGCCGCAGGATGAGAGCTATCAGAGGAGCCTCTATGCTTGGAGGACTAATGGCTTCAAGGTGGAATGGGCTGCACCTCCTAACGAGGTATCTACTTAATGCCTCACCACTCCCAGAGCTGTTATTTCCTGGGTACAAAGCCACATCCACCTTGTTAGAGTTCTGAGGAAAGACCAAATGAAAAATCTTTATGACTGTACAGCAGTCTATTGAAAGGAAATACAGCTGAAGTGACAATCTGAGATATTAATCTGTGCACACCTTGCTCCTGGGTTCTTTTCTTCTGTCTCCTATGTCTCTCAATACTCAGTGTGTACCAATACCAGAGAAGCGAAAGTGCTCCTTCCCTCTCTTCTCACCAGGACACAATTCTGAAATTCCTGCAAGGCCCAAAGTTTTTCATCAGTCCAACAAAAACTCTTAAATCTCATATCTCAGACTGTAAGCCAAGATCCACTCACCTTTATGTGTTAGTGTTGTCTATTTGGAAAAAAAAAATATATATATATATATATAAAATATATCCTTATGTAAATTAAACAAATAGGAAAAAACATATTTAAAATTAGAAAATTAGAAATATACCAAATTATTTGTCTATAAAATGGTTATAAAGCAAAGAGAGACCAAGGTCTAAATTGGGAAGGCTGGAAAAGATTTATAGAATATTTGGTAGAAAAAAAAAATAACTTTTCCCCTTCAGGCTTTGGTCTACTGCTCCTTTTGAACAGTTATTATGTGGCTTTCTTTCATTTTACTTCTGAAATTAAGATGGACTGAGTATATGAAGCTCCTTAAAAATAAAAACCACGACATCTGTATGTGCACAAGCTGCTATCTACAGCACAGTGCACTAAAGGGTGGACTTTTTGCTGAACTATTGGATGAGATGAAATTTAAAAGCACCAGTAAACACAAATTATTGTTTATCTCCAAGCTACAAAATTGCAAGCATAACCCCAAATAAGAAATAATCTGCCTCATTTGATTGAACAATAAAAGAACATATAGAGGCTTAGACGTGTAATTTCACATTTCTACTCTCTCTGTGACCTCGGTTATAGCTTTGGGTGACAGGCTCAACCACAGTTCCTCTCCATTTCCATTTCCTTCCATCCCGGCTTAAGCATCACATCAGAGTAGCAAAAGTCATTCACACTGACTTTATTTGATGATGCTGAGGAAGAAATAACCAAAGTTATAGTTAAGTCTCTTATGACTGAAAAATAATGTGCAGTCTGTAACTACCATGGAAGAAAATAAGCTGATCTTTCTTTCTTTTCTTTCTTTCTTTCTTTTTTTTTTTTTTCTAATGTATTTAATACAGAGTCTACAGGGTGTACAGGGTCTCGCTACAAAGATCGGACTTGTAGTGATCCTCCTGTTTTCAGCCTCCCAAGCGCCAGGAAAACAGGCGCCCTCCACCACACCCAGTCTCAATCCCTGTCTCAGTGCGCCCTTGGGGCGGGGCCAGCAGTTTGCGGTGGATCGAACCCCAGCTGCTGCGCTCTGCCAAGCAGGCCTTTTAGCGCACTGAGCTCAGTCTGCTGAGCTATCTGGCCGACCCTCAAGCTGATTCTTCAATAGACAATGAATTATTCAGATTCCTATAATCCTGTAGTAGTTTAGATATCATAAGTTTCCTCTTCTATTGATAGAAAAACAGCAAATATGATTTGTATCCATGAAATGATTTCATAGATTTATCATGTCTTTTTTTTTTTATTTTGTTTAGAAAAGATCTTGCTATCTCATTCAGACTGGCCTTGAATTCATTATGTAGCCCAGGATGACCTTGAACTTGTGGAGGTGCTCCTGACTCAGCTTCTCAAGTGCTGGTATTACAAGCATGCACTGTCACATGCGGCATCATTCTTAAATTCTTTAAAAATCCGTATAGAAAACAAATTAAAAGCATTATTATTAGTAAAAATGTAACATACTCTCTGTAGTATAATTATAATGGATTTATGACAGAAAGTAATAGGACTGAAGGCTGAATGCTAAAAACCAAAAGTTTATGGTTGCAGGCTAGGCTTCTGGCAGTGACCACACTTGGCTCTCCATAATGAGATTCAAAAACTTAATTGACAGTCTAGATATAGCATTGGCCTGGTGTAGCTTTTCACTTACAGATAAGAAACATAAGCAGAAAACACATTGGGCCATACTACCGGGAGAAAATTTAATTCTGAAGTATGTTTAAATATCCTTTTTTTCCAGGGTACTTATTTTAGTACTACATTCTGCCTCTTTCCCAAGCACTCAATATACTAAATAAGAAAATAGTGTAAGTTGCCTTTCTGCTTTCTGAAAAATGAAAAATATTGTGATTAGCTAAGAAAACCAGTGGGAAATCCTTCCAGAGCTTAATGATGATGGTGACATTAGCCCTGCTCTGCTGAAAAGATGATCAAAGGTGGTAATGAGAGACAGCACAGCCTTACATTAGTCAGGTTATGAAAGGGATCTCATCAAAAGAGGAAACTCCGAAGTGTAAAATTAAAATGTTACAACTTGGAGATGACTCTGTTTTTTCTTTTCCTGCAAAGGTATTAAAATGTCACTACATCATAGAGGAGACTTTATTGCCACTGAGATGTAATGATGTGTGTCTGTTCATTTGCACATAGATGTATATTAAAATGTTCTTTTCTTCTATTAAACTAAAAAGACAGTAAGCATTCTGAAAAGAGTTTGAATTCATGTGACACCAACTCACCACAAGTATGAGACTTTTCTGTTTCTTTATTCTTCCAAATGCTGAGGTGAACCTTTTCCTTGAATTTCGTGCATTTTTTTTTTTCAGAACAGAGGATTGAACTCAGGCCCTTGCGCTTGCCAGGGAAGTGCTTGTTCCACTGAGCCATTTCCCCTGCCCCTTCGTGCAATTTTAATTGCTCTTTCATAGTATCTATTGGACCTTTTGGATTTTAGCTGGGATGAAGGAAGGGAATAAAGAAAAAAAGAAGGGGGAAATATGAATCTATAGATATACACAGGATAGCTTGAATAATTGTACTGCTAATTTCTGCTGGTATATTGAAAGGAACAGGTAATGCTTAATTTTCTTTTCCTTTTTAAATTTTTGACAAATTTTGCATGCTTTTTACTGGTAATCTGAACAACTACTATGAAGACAACAATAGGGCATACAACAACCATTGTTGAATTCCTATCATCTTGTTTAGTGAAGTTCTGTATCATTTCTAATGTATTTTTATTCTTCTCTTTTTAAAAAATCAGCTCTGCCTAGCATTATTTTTTGTTGCATGAAGTTACAATCTGCATGTATTCTGGTACTTTTCAAAAGCACTAGTGAAGCTTTCCTGTAAGATGTTTCAGTTAGTTATGAAATATAAGAGAAAACACATAGCGTACCCACAGTACCAGAATGAAGGTCAACAGAAGAACTAGAATACTGCTTGTGGCATCTTTATACAACCACAGTGGTTAGAAAAATTCAAAACAAATTTGGGCAAAAGATCACATGTCAGACACTGAATTACTAGCTTTATATATCTTGTTTTTGTGCTATATATAAAACTGAAACCATATGTACATCTCTCCTCAGGTAGTTAGTTATAAAAATGAAAGTTTGAAATATGGAAGCTTGCAAATTTTTTTGTTCAAAAATTGAAACTAGCAGTGATTATATAATTTCAGAGTACCAAATGTTCATTAAAGAGTGTTTTATGTATTTTGTTTATTAAAAATGTACTTGAAAGGACCTAGATTATGAGAAACTGTGAGAACTTCAATTATATATATAATTATATA
>NW_004524595.1:24127669-24130353 GCF_000260255.1 Octodon degus | reverse complement strand
TTATAGCTCAGAAGGTCCTAATTTACACATTTTCATTCAAAAATTGCACGTAAACATTATTTCTCAATCAGTCCAGCACACTCACAGAAAGGATGACCCACAAAAAGAGAAATTCCTCATGATTGTCCTAGCATTTTGGAGGCAGTGCTAAAATATGCAAAACTGCTACATCTTGCAAAAGTGAACCACCTCAGGCCATAGCTAAGCATGGAGTTCCCATCAAAACCTGTGGGAACTGAGATATATATGGGGAATTGAACTCCACAAGGCTCAACAAGTGCTTTCTTTTTAAAGAATGGTAAAGGCAGACCCAACCATACTGTGAAATTGTGAACACACATAGGGTTAACCATGTAAGTTAAATGTCTCTGTGATAAATCTTCAGGGCACTCATAGTGAAGACAAGGCAAAGTCAAGATCCAAACCCATGAACATGGGATTTCTCAGGGATAAGCCTCGTGAGCACAAGAAAGAAAGTAATTTCCGGTAAACCTGGAGGCATTAGGCGAACAATGAACACATGAAGTACAAAACAAAGTATTTCAGAAGGTAGAGATATGTAAAAAGGCAAATGCTAGATAAAAAGGAGCATATTGAACTCTCTGTCATCTGGGTTTATATTAAATTGTGTGTCTTGAAAACTCCTGAATTCTGTCAGCAAGAATTTGAATTTTTCTCTACACATAATAGAATACCAGATTTCTAAGAGAAAAAGTGAGGATGAGTCAACATGTGATTTAGGAAGAAAAATCCTCTTAGAAGAATGGAGAATCAAATTAAATAGGAAGATGTTAAAAGCTGGAACAGAACACAAGCCAAAAAAAAAAAAATACAAAGATGAAAATACTGAACAAGATTTAAAAGACAAACAAACAAAAAAAGTGATGATAGAATCAGGACTACTTGTTGAACAATCAGGCTTATGGAGAATGAAAAAGGTCAAGTTTTTCTTTTTTCTGGCAGCAGGAAGGTTTATGTCCCTGATAGGAAAAACAATGACCATTTAAAAAGCAGATACCTTCATCAGGAAGGAGAAGAAGAGCAAGTAGAAAACACCCATTTCATTTCCAGGGCATCGTGTACAGAAACTGCTGTGGATGGGGTACATCTGGGAAGCTCCCACACAGCCTCACGTATGGTTTGCCTTGTGACAGTGTTGGAAGGCGGAGCCTAGTGAAAAACTCAAAAATGGGGCTTAGTGAGAAAGGCTTTGGGCATTGGGAGTGGTACCCTTGGAAGAAATTAATGTTATTCTTGGGAGACTATGAGTTAGAACTCGGGAGAAGAGCTGTTATAAAACAGCAAGACTGGGTTCTTTCTATCTGCACTCTGGAGTCCTGTCCCACTTTTCATCTGTCTTGTACATGCTCTTGTGATGACACTCTGGCCCCAAAGTTCCACCACAGGCCAAATGCATGGGGCAGCTTCATGTTGGACTTTCAACCTCTAGACCTATGAGCCAAATAAATACCTTTTCTTTATGCATTACCTGGCCTCACATAGTTTTATAGTCATAAAAAACAGATGTACACAGGATCGTAAGTGCAAGCAAGAAAAAACATTCTTTAGGTGCTTGAAAATTTATATTGGCAGCAAGGAGGATGCTTAGGCCTGAAGAACAACCTGAATAGTGAATATATTTGAAGTGGTGGCTGTTAATAGGTTTGTACAGAAAGAAGGGTTTCAGACAGTGAATGTGAATGGGGGATATTTATGCAGCCCAGGGTCTCATAAAATGATCAATTTATCAGTCAACAGGTTTAACTCAATATTTGAATCTAAGGAAAATATGAGTTTAAAGAAAAGAGATGTTAGATATACTAGATGAAATTTCACTATCTATGCTAGTTCTATTCAAAGTTCTTTGTAAATAGTACAAAATAGCTCCTGAATAGTAAAAGCATTAAGGAAGTAAAGTTTATCGGAACCACAGGAAATCAAAAAAGAGGCCAAAAGTCAACTAGAAACTATTTGAAAAATAGGAAGAGATGGCATTAAATATGTATGTTCTAGCAAAATTTATGTGTAAAAATTTTATGTAGAGAAACATTGCCACCTAAAAGTTTAAGAGATCAATAAATCACTAAAGGGATTTTTAAGACTGGCAATGTGAGAAGTAACCCACTACTATGATGGACTACTGAACTATATTGGAATATTTTGCTGAATTCACACACCTACAATATTTAAATGACAATGAAAAGACCTTCTCTGGCAAAACTAAGCAAAAAAAGGGATAAAAATGAATGACCATTTTGTATCTGTATACTCAAAATAGTTAGGATAGATATACAGCTATATTCTCTTAATTCAATGAATAGAGAGATTTGTTCTAATAGTGTTTGAGACAGGATATCAAGTCTGCATCTTGTAAAATGAATAACCACTAAAACAACAATATGCTATGTATTAATTATTGAAACTGGCCTAGTAATCGGTTTTGAAACTATCTCATTGCTTTTTGTTTCTCAATAAAATTATTTTAAAAATAAAGAAGTGATTTTTAAAAATAATTTATGTTCATTTTAAACCTATACCAATATAGGCAGTGTTTGCAGTAGTTATTACAAAATTACTACATACAATCAATTAACTCGTGGCAATAATAGAAATACGTGAAAGAAGCTCTTCAGTAGAAATTTTATTCTGCTAAACCTGGATATTTGTAGTCATTTGAAATCTCC
>NW_004524595.1:24118196-24126599 GCF_000260255.1 Octodon degus | reverse complement strand
AGGGTAAGTCTGTACATCATTGCTTGCATAGAAATTCATTAGAAGATAGTATATCTAAGGAGAAAAAGAAAGCATACACTCAAGAAAGTAGCAGGAGAAGCGCGAGGCAAGAGCTCTTCAGTAGAGATGTGGGTATTATTCTTGGTAGGGAAAGACAAGTGAGGATTAGAGTGCATATCTGGGGACTTATTGTATGAAAAATAACTTCAACAGCTGTATCTTTCAAAAATAATTGGAGTTGATGTCCTTTGAAAAATAATAAAGGACTACCTTTCTTTGTTTTTAGCTGTTGAATTTTTTTGCTGAATTTATTGCTGGAAACGGTAAACACAGAGTAGCTAGCCTTATGTGAAAGGTAGAAATGAAATCCCACCAAACATAAAAAGAAACCCCCCAAAACTTTTAAGCAATAAGAAAAAATGTATTAATCCTATGTGTAGTAAAGGAAGTCCTCAGTCTTATCAGATAGCATATACCTTCTCCCAAATTTGGAATCAGGAAGGTTTCCCAGAAGGAAAATCACATGCTCTACGAGTTGGCAGGTACAGTAAAGTCATCATAGAGAACAGGGTGAAGAATAGGGTTTCTGAAATAAATAAAAAATAAGGCTTATCAAACAAACAGAAAGCAAGTGAAAACACTTGTCAAGTGTCTTAACGTGGCTAAAACACCAGGTGGAAAATGGACATAAGATTTTTTTTTTTTGAAGCAGCCCATTAGCCACAGAATGTACTTGCACCTTTGGCCATCCATCCATCCATCCATCCTTCCATCCATTGAGCACTTACTTGGTGCTATGTACTACATTCTTTGTTGGAGACGAAATCCGATAAGTAAGTGCACTTCAAAGAATTTGACTTCAATTTCAATTTCTTGTAACTTGGTAGGATAAATGCCAAAGCCAAGATGACTAGAAAGACTTGTATAAAGTAAATTAAATCTTCAAGAAAAACTGATTTTCATGGTCTATTTTATTATTATCCATGAGTGGAATGGTGATGGATTTGCCTGTGTTCTCTACTAAAGTATTATTTATTGTAAAAGTATGTCATTTGTATTTATACTATTTAAATTTTGTTCAGTTTGTTTTGATTTTGATTTTCCTTGCCATCTTTCTTCTTACTAATAAAATCCCAGTGGGTATATAAATACATAAATATTCCTTTAAACTCTACATGATATTGGGTTCAGACAAAATGAGAAAACCAAATTTAGAAGTTGCTTAAGCCAAGGAATGCAAGAACACAAGGAACAATTTAGGCCATTAAAGAAATTTAAAGGCATCCGATTTTTATGCAGCTTCAAAGAACAAAATACATTCTGAAACCACATGGGCCTCTGCCCCTCCAGTCTTAGGTGTATGCCATCTGAAAGTGTTTGATCTCTACCCTGCCTCCACTCCTTCAAGCCCAGCATTAGATTTACGCATGTCCTCAGGGAGAATATAAAAACCTTAGCTGAGCACTTTAAATAGTATAAATACAAAAGACATACTTTTGCAATAAATAATATCTTAGTAGCAAGCATAGGCAAAGTATATACTCTTCTCCAAGGAAGAGTTTAGTAGATAAAACCCACTAAACCTACTAAAGCTTACTACTGATTTATTGAATTCAAATTTTAAAATATTCATATCTAAATTACATATTCTTTTCTCTGTAGGCCAGCTTTTATTTCTAAATAAAAAACTTTTGGTAGTAACAGAAGATCTCTCTTTGCTCAAAATTTTCCTGTTCCCTTTAAATCAACATTGTGTATCAATACAGTAATATCACAGTAACTGCACAATAAAACTATAGTGCTAATATTCCTGACTGAGCTACCTATATGCATCTTCTACTGAACCTCCTGGTATGACCAAAATGCTGGTCTTATACTATGAAATGCTGCCAAAAATGTAAGATATTTCCTAGAAGATAAGGGTAAGAAACAGTGCTTCCAAAATGTGTAATGTCTTTAAGTTTAAGAACACCAACATACTCATGGAATTTTGAGTGTACGCATAGGAAATGATAATTAATGGCAATGACAGCTACAGGTTTAGACAGAGTGGGGAGTTATTATTTCCTAGTAAAATACTGCAAAGTTTTCCATCACAAATAACTTGTGATATATTATTGATTTCCTAATGTCATTTTGCCAAAAAAAATCAAGATACATCTGAGGAAATGGAGTCAGTAAGACTTGTAGTTTAAATAGGGCAAATCAGTTACTGATCTCCTCACCTCGTTGTTAATGATGAGAGTTATAAGCCAGGGTGTCAGTAACCCTAAATGATGACATCAATGTCAGGGGTGATGCTACTCTATTACATACATTGTGAACTATAGGCAAAGTTTCTGAATTGTAATTTATCAACAAATGCTGTGCATCTAAGAAACAAGTTTAATCTGATCAAGTTTCTGCTATACATGGCTGGTTATACACACCTAAAATGATTGTTATATACATAAGAGAGACAAGCTCTGTCTGAGACAAGCAAGGACCACTCCTCAGGAAAATCTGTGCTGTTCTCATTTCTTTTTTATTTATTGAAAGGAAAACATAGTTTTTCAACTGTATGTTGAAACATAATTTGAGAAATGGACAAAGAAAACAAAGCACAGCAAGTAAGTCATGTTTCCTTATAGTGTCTTGATTAAGGGACATTTTATGTATTTAGTGTAGCATCTACAGGGTCCAACTACACAGATCGGACTGGTAATGACCCTTCTTGCTTTCCAGCCTCCCAAGTCTGGGATTACAGGTGCGCACCACCATGCCCAGTGTCATTAGCATTTTCAGAGCACCAAAGGGCAGGGCCAGCATGGCAGGCTGGGATAGAAACTCTGGTGCCTGCATCTGCCTCAGCAGGCAATTTAATCTGCTAAGAGACTTTTTGTAAATAGATGCACCACAAACATAACCTTAAGGTATTTGATGATGCACTATAACTTTTATTAGTATCATGGGATTCAACTGTCAAAGAATATTTAGTATAAAGTGCACCTAGTAACAGGATGACATGTCAGCTTTCAACATTTCTCCCTCAAACATAACATAGGAAAAATAGCAATAAAGTAGAAGATAGAACAGTCTCTGGTTGCCTGAGGTGGGAATAGGGAAGGAATTCAAGACTGAGAGAATGTTTACAAATTGGAAAGCAATCTTTTTTAATCCATTACCCAAATATTTCCAATAACCAATATTAAATAATAAATAAAATCTGGTAAGACTTGAGAATAAAAAATATGTATATAATTGGTTATTTGCCTGGGATTTATCTGAAAAAGAAATACTGTCCTCCTCAATATATTAACAGACATCTGTGGTAGCGAAGGTGGACTGTCACCTTCATTGGCTTTGGCATCCTCCCAAATCTGAGTGAACTTGGACAGGTCATGGAGACCCAGTTTTGTGGTCCATTTCGAGCCCCTTGCCACTTTCTTTCTTGCACTTTCCGTCTACTTTGTTTCCATGACTACCACTAACTAAGCAGCTTTGCTTAGTTAACTCTCCTCTGTAATGATGTCTCTGCCTTGACGCCAGCTGGCCATGGACCGAATGAATACCTTTAAAACATAAGCCAAATTAAACCTCTCCCCCTTTAGGTTGTGAGTATTGTGTATTTGTGTCAGAGACAAGAAAGCTAAGATAATGCCAGTGAAAATCCATACTGTTTCATTTACTCAGAGAATTTTTGTGTTCATGGAATGTGATGCTCCATCACTAGGAAGCTATAATTGCTGCAATAACCTCTAGAGACTGAGAACTGTGTTTTGCTGGAAAACTATCTGATATTCAAAAACTGTATCTCCACGACTTTTTAGTAAGGCTTATGGAGAAAAACATTCTGTGTCGCTCTACTTTTCTATGATTTCAAGGTAAAAATTATTGATATAAAGTTTAGGTACTCAAATAAATGATAACATTTAAAGAGTGTAACACTTCAAATGTGGGGAGACCATTTGAAGTGGGGGAGACCCACATCTTCTGACCTTTTTGCTATGCGATATAACATACCCACAGTTTCTTGGTTTTTGATATTGCTATTACAGGAACAATTTTCTGTGCCTCCTACAAATCCCATTTTAAAATGCAAACTGAAATAAACAAATCATACCTTATGTCCAAACTGATCATTACTAAGGATCTTTTACATGCACTCCATAATTTGAAATAATATATCAATTTTATTAATTATATGTATCAAGTAGCAAGAAATTTGTTTTGTTTCCTTTATTAAGGTGACTCATTGCCTCATAAGGAAGAAGGGGGAAAGAAATGAGGAGCTTTAAAGCTTTTGTAAACAAATGTCTAGTGCTCTAGTGCTAGTGTAGGAAAGTTTTATTATTGAACTGTGGATCCAAGTGTGGGTGTGGTGGTTGCTATGTGACCCAGGGCTCAAAATTAGACCTTTTGATTATCAGGCAGTAAAGGGTATTATTAAAAGGTGTTATGACAAGAATGCACAATATTGGTTTTCATTTATTTTCCTCTATTTTAAGATGCCCTGTAACTTTGTGAAACACATGGATATTTTGGATGACTAGTGAAATGGCCCAACATTTTACTAGTATATCCCATTAGAAATTTCAATCACAAGTTTCCTGATAATAAAAATATGATGTGTTAATCTCCTGCATGTCTCATCTCATCAGAGAGAAGATCATTCCTTCTAGCCTTCCAGGATTTTCCTGTGAGCCCTGGGTCACATACTCTACCTCTACTGCCGGAGATCAGTTCTCTCCACAAGGAAGATGGAAGGAAGTAGCTGTTGCATAGCAACCACCACACCCACACTTGGATCCGCAGGTCAATAATAAAACGCTTTCCTACACTAGCACTAGAGCACTTGATGTTTGTTTACAAAAGCTTTAAAGACCCTCCTTTCTTGCCCCCTTCTTCCTTATACCCAGACAAGCCCCTAAGAAATCTTAGGCACTGCTTTGGGTTCTGGAGAGAAGTCAAGCTTCACAAGCCCCTCTGCTTCGAGATGCTCACCCTGCATGACCAGGGCCCCAGGCTGGTCTCACAAGCCACTTTCTGCCAGCCTGGGATACCTGCCTTGTTCTTCCCTAGAACAGCTCCTTAAATATATTAGAGCACTTCGTGTCTTCCCTTGGGGGGTGTGCATGCAAATATGTATTTGCACACATGTGCTCATGTGACATTATCAGGGTGCACATCATAAGACAGACTTTGTCCTTGTCGGTGACTGGGGTCTATTCCAAAGATTCACACATGCTAGGTGAGTGCTATGTTTCTTAGCTACATCTCTAGACTAATACATAACTTTTATAAAGTGTTATAAAACATATTCTCTTTTTTTGTTTTTCACAGTAATCCAGTCAGGTAATTTCAACTATCTAAATAGCTATAGAATGGTAACTGAGATTCTGGAAGAAAAGTGACTCTCCCCAAGACAGGTGATGAGTGACAAACCTACAGGACAGAAACTCTGAGCCACTGTGACTGTCATTTGTGCATTGCCTCTGAAGCAGTCTCCAAAAACAATTGGTAAAATGTCTTTATTCCAAGCAATTTAAAATTAATTACATTATTATGTTAGAATTGCTAGAATTTCTGTACCAACACTGAAACAGAAAAGTTTTATATGCCAAGGAATTATATAATAAAGACTGTAAGAAAAATATTGCTACTTGGATGAAAAAAAAATGAATTATTTCATTAGTACAAGAAGTTCCAATGTTGTACTAATTGTAATCTAGATAGGAAATATGCATTTTGTGTGCACGTGTGTGTGTGTGCGCATATGTGTGTTTTCTACATGTTCTGAGAATTTCCTGTGGGTAGGTCGTGAACGTACTTAATAGACATCATGTCATTTGATCCTCCCTGTAGTCCTGGGAGGTAAATATTTTTCCCCTTTCAGAGATAAGGCACAAAGGGCTTAGAAACTCCAGGCAACTTGTTCAAGTTTATAGACTTAGGATATTATAGAACTGGGATTTGTACACTGACTATCAGAAGGAACAGAAAGTCTGTAATTTTAGCAACCACTTGAACACCATCACCATGATGATTATCTTTTTAGATATTATTATGCTTTTGAAGCCAAGCAAAGGCAAACAATACATATATAAAATTTTAACTATCTATTGTTAAAATTCCAATACTTCAATATATCATTAACTTAAGCTGAGCAATTGTTTAAAGCTAATGGTAACTGACTATTATTTTCCACATCCTACAAGATAGCCTGACTCTCCCTATCCTATTGCATTTTCACATATTGTTATCAGGGAGCTAAAAATACCACTAAAGTCAACTTCATGTGTACATTATTCTTCTTAAAATTCCTTGCTTTTCTATAGTTATTTTTACAATTCTAAAATGTTTTCACATTCTCATTTGCTCCTCATAACAACCCATAAAGGTAGGAAGAGGAAGCATTATTTTTCCATTTCATTGCCATAGTGGTCACAGTGAAAGCTTATGCATAATGTTTAGGGCCTAATGTGATGCTTGCATCCTGAAAGTAAATAAAAATGTTGAAAACTCAATAGCTTCTAAAAGACTGATTTTTACTTTTGAAAGATATTGAATATAACACGATGTAGTTCTTCTCAGGAAACAGTTTACAGATTATGCTTCCAGTTGAAAAGTTGGGCGCAGTCTTTTCAAATTTTTAAAAAATGTTTATGCATATCCCACATGTAAGCTATTTGGGGTTTATGATATTTTCTGCATAATGAAACAGGAAAACAACATTACAGACATGAAACATTTTAAATATTAGTAAATGTGCTTTACTTCAGTTAAATGACAAAATTTAAATGTTTTCTCAATGAACAGACAGGTTTAAACTTTTGACCATTAAGAAGAAGCATTATTCGCTCATTCGTTGAGCTACTGAGTGCAAACCACGATTACCTTTTAGTTTGTCCATTTTAGATATTTTTCTCTGCAAACTCCAGATACTGCTCTTTGGATTCTAAGCCCTTGAGTTATTCTTATTATGTAAAATGGCCCCTAAATGGGTTCGCTGGATTAAGGCTTAGCTGCTGATGGACTCTGGGGAACTGACGTGGTCATAGTGACACCAACGTCCTCAGGAGATTAATCCCCTATGAAATCATAATCTGGTGACACTACTCAGAGATAATGAAGAGTCAGGTGGGGCCTTGCAAAAGAGAAGAGAGCACAAGTGTATTACCTCGGGGCCTCCATTGCCCCAATCCCTTCTATGTTGCTTTCACCTTCTGTTCTTCCTGGCCTCCATGAGTTGACCAGGTTTCCTTTCTCTCAGCCTGTGGCCATCATGCCCTTCTCTTCACAGACCTGAAACTATAGAGCCAGCTGATGACAGGCTGAACCTCTGAAACCACAAGCCAAAATCAATTTCCTCCTTTGAGTAGCTTTTCTTAGGTGTTTGGTCATGGTGACAGAACACTAACATACCGGACCTCCTTTTTCTTTTGGCATTTGCTTAGAATATGTATCATTATATGTTCTTTCTCCGCTGCTTTGAGATGTAAATCATTTAAAAAGCTTTTTACCAATTTTAGAAACCAGAAATATCTGGACCTGGGAGCTATCCCTTTCAAATGTTAACAAGAAAGGCAGCTCCTCAGGCTCCCAGGTTCTGTGGAAATGTGGAAGGCTTACTTAGGCAGTGACTTCATACCAAGTCCTAAAACTGTCTTCATGAGGTAAGGAAAAGTTTACTTCTTCCTCAAGGTAAAATCAATTAGAAATGCACAGGAGCTATAATCACCCCACCTCAGTGCTTTCTTTAAATTTAGATCTGCTTTGTAACTGATACATAAAAGCATAATTGCATGAGATACCATTTAAAGTTCTAATGTATGCATTGTAAACATTGTATGATGTTTAAATTAGATTAAATATCTCTCTCCTCAAACATTTCTCTCTTTGTAGTGAAGGCATCCAAAATGCATATGTCTAGCTTTTTTAAATGTACAGTGCACTATTGTTATCTGTAGCCATCCAACTGTTCAACAGCACGCCAGAATCTTGCTCTTACATAACCCTAGCCCAACCTGGATCTTGGATGCTCCCAAGACATGCTGTCTCCTTACCGTTCATCTAACTGCTCAAGGCAGAATAGGCCCTAGCCTCACACTGGCCTCTTGCTACTCAAACAAGCCATACTAGTCTGCCTGGCAGTGTTTCTGTGATTCTCTAATTTGTTAAAATGTCACAATGTATATGTGCTTCCCTCAGAAACCAAATCTCTCCCCTTCTAGCTTATTGGTACCAAACACAGTAAGCAAACTAGTGCTAATGTAATAAGAAGACTTGGTGAATTCAAGCCCTTTTATTGACATTTAAATGATCATATACATGATATATATTATAATATGATTATTTTATATGTTTCAGGTACATCATTTTGATTATATACCATTTTATGTATGACCATGTATATAGTCATAT
>NW_004524595.1:24100190-24109851 GCF_000260255.1 Octodon degus | reverse complement strand
AAAAAAAAAGTGTCTTAAGTCTGCTTTTCTTTTTTCACTACAGAATCTAGATCATTATTAATACATCAAGAGTTTCTAAAAGAGTATTAGGATAATATTCTTTAATGACTTTTGTGGCAGGAAGGTATCAGTCTGACTTGACAATGGTTAGAATTTCATGCAGGTAAATGTATTTTTAGAACATTCCAGCACTTGTTCAAGCTAAAAGTTTTCTAAATGTATCAGAATCAATGAAACCTTCACTGCATTATTTACCATAAATCCAGAGGATGCACAGAAGCAGATATATAAAATGCATGAAACTATTTGAGGACCTTCTATTTATTCTCTTTTCCAGTCACATTTCCAGCGTTTTGTATCCACAATGTAAAATTATATTTATGTTTAGTTTTAAATTGTTTTTATTTTCTTTTTACATTACTGGATAAGGTAACCCCAAGTGTTGTCTTTTATTTTCTTTCTTCAATAGCACTAAATCCAATGACATATCATAAAGTTTCTTAAACTTTTTCCTAAACAGATGTCACTGCTTTGTGAAATAACTAAGCTGTGAATAATTTGCACAAGAAGACTTCGCCAATGTTATTATCCTTCTCACTCTCTGCTTCAGCACTCTTGTGTGGATGTTTCCCAAGAGCTTCATGTTGTCATAAATTGGACTTTTGGAAGACTGACCCTAGAGGCATCATAGCTGGCTTGCTGTAAAGAGGCAGGACATGCTGGGAAGAGGCAGGCCCCTGTGAGGGTGTGTCTCCTGCTAGGCTCCTCCCTCGACTCTGCACATTGGGTGCCACTCGTGGGCAGCCACTCCTGTGCGGCACCTTCCTGCCTTAGAGCCAACTGACCATGCACTGAAATGTGAATCAAAGCAAGCCTCTTCTGTTCTGAGATGCAGGTGTCAGGCATTTTGTCCCAGCTACATGAAAGTGATTAAAACAAATACTGTTATTTTTAATTTATGTTTTCCAAGACCATTTAATAACTGTTGCCTATATTTTGCCACTTCTTATTCTTCAGGTGTTTATTTTCCATTTATACTCAAATTGCAATATAGAAAATAATACAACACACTTTGGCTTGTAGTAGTCTAAGTCTATTTTACTTTTAACAATTTGGAAGAACTCATTAACACTTTTCCAATATGTTATTTAATTAGACAATTTAGAATTGTCTGATTTTTTGACATTATATTAAATTTCAAGCATCTTATCTTTGTAAAATATATTTGGTTAATTGATTCTTCATGTACATTGTCCTGTAGCTTTCCTTGGAATGTATCATTTGTGGTTCACTTGGAGCTAAAATCTAAATTCTCATTCTTCTCCACTGTATTAATGCTATCTTTTACTGAATAACAAACTCTTTACAGCATCCCACCCTTTTCTTCCAAAAAATATATCAAATAAAACAAAAGACCTTTTCAAATACTTCTTTGATGGTATTCCATTTAGTATACTAAAATTTATACTCTCATATTGACATGAAAGGAAAGGAATATCTAATAGCACAAAAAATATTGAGTGTGTCTTTTAAAAGTGGATAAATTAATCAAATTTTAACCATAGATACTTTTGTAGTGTGAAATTTTCATAATCACAATGAAGAATTGCTCAAAAATAATTGACAAGAACAATAGCTTAATAATTTATAACTTAAATTTTGATAATTTATAGGTATCACAATGTTTACTTTGTCATTATTGACAAGTGACTATTGTTTATTACACAATAGTTCATATAATAAAATTAATATCAATTTATATTGTTTACTGCATAATGATATTTTTGTTCTATAAATAAATGGCGAATTTGTTAAGGACGATATTACATATCAATTTAGCTTTTCCATGCACAGTAGAAAATTTCTTTTGATAAATTTCAAGAAACTAAGATAGATAGATAGATAGATAGATAGATAGATAGATAGATAGATAGATAGATTTTTTTGGCTTAGAAACAGTTTATTTGAAAGTCAATTAAATCAATAAGCTCAGTTATCCAACTCTTTGTTCTTCCATATCAAAGCAGAATTGTGTGTTAATTTATGAATTGTGAAGGATATTTACCTCTGCAAAAATTCTTGTTATGTCAAGTATAGGAAATTTTCATAATAACCATATAAATTGTACAAAATGGAGTAAAAAAGATGAACACAAGACATTGCTTTCAATATAAACTTTCCTCTTATACTTTAAATAATCTAAGTATTTGGCAACTTAGTTGATTCAATGTAATACAGAAAAGTTTCAAAGCAGGCTGACTAGATAGCTCAGCAGACTAAAGTGCCTGCTTAGGCAGATACAGGGACTGGGGTTTAATCCCTGGCTTGTGTGCCAGCCTGCCCCTAGGGCACACTGAAATTGTGACTGAGACTTAGCGTGGTGGTGCATATCTATAATCCCAGCATTTGGGAGGTTGAAAACAGGAGGATCACTATGCATCCAATCTGTGTAGTGAGACTCTGTAGACACTGTTGTACTAAATTAAAAAAAAAAATTCAAAGTCACAAAGGTGCTGCAAGTCGTTCCACTGTGCTCCAGGCTCACACTGAGTGGAAGTACAGCATGGATCTTGTTTGGAGAAAAGAAACCCTTTATCAGTTTCAGCAATCCCTGGGTTTCAACACTGACAGTCAAGGACTTCAGTTTCTTATTTTGAATGCAGGCCCTCTACCACTGTGCTACTCACTTAGCAAAATATTACAATCTGAATAGTGTCTCTTCTCTTTCCTTTTAATTCCTTTGCTAAGTACAAAACTATTATACTCCCTAAGGCAACAGATGTCTGTGTCTAAATAAAAGGTTATTTTTTACAATCAAATATAAGGTATAAGAGCTCATTCATGTTTGTGAAAATATTTTTAAATATTTCTTGCTATTTTATTTTTGTTCTTTCTTTTGAACAAAAGAATATGTTTATATTCCTTCATTTCCATTTTTAGCCCAAGTCCTTGGAAACATTGATATGAAATATGTGGTGTTCAGGTGTAAGGTGGGGCCAGTCAAATAGCTCTTTGGACTAAAGCACCTGCTGAGGCTGACGAAGCAGCAGGGGCTCAATCCCTGCATGCTGTGCTGGCCCCACTCCAGGGGCGTACTGAGACTGGTTGTGGTGGTGCTCATCTGTAATCCCAGCTCTTGGAAAGCTGAGCACAAGTGGATCACTACAAGTCTGATCTAGTAGTGAGATCCTGTAGAACCTGTACTAAAATGCAAAATAATAATAATAATAATAATAATAATTCATTAATTAATTAAATGTAAAGTAGAAACTTCTCATTATTTCTTCTATCTTAAAATTTATTTTATCATTATTTCTTCTATCTTAAAATTTATTTTATCATTATTTCTTCTATCTTAAAATTTATTTTATCTATTCAACCTCTGCAATGGTTACAATAAATGCATGCCAATAGCTATTATTGCTTCCAGTAACTTAGAAATAAATTATTACAGAAAGAGTTAAAAGCCTGTATAGTTTGTCTAGTATGAAGTAGTTCCAGTTCTTTCAGGTAGTCACTCTGCTTGATGTCTATAGACAGAGAAGACCTCACCACCAGCCTAGGAAGCTTACAAAAGGACCTGAACCTGGGTACTTCTTGATGTTAAGTGTCAATTTTCCATTCTCAAAATCATAAAAGCCCTATTTATCTAACTCTGCATCTTCTCAGACTTTGTATTTATGGCTCAATATTCACCAAAATTGTAAGTAACTTTATGGAAGTTTTCTTTTCTCTTTCCAGTCCAGTTTCCTCTTCCCTATGTGTTTCCTTCCTCACAAGTTCTTGTTCCTTCAAAATCCCTAACCTCTGCCTGTTCAGTTCAGCATGTCTATGAGGCTCACTGAGCTACACTAGACATGCTGTGTCCAGGCAGGTCAACATAATATTCAACATATCCACAAGTTCGTCTTCTCTAAAAGATTGTGCAGCCTGCCCTACAATGTCAGAGACTACTGCCTCATATAATCTATCCAGGATTTTATTGTTTTGACCATGCATACAACTCTAATCTTAGTAGCTTCAACAAACTTAAAGCAGAAATATGGCATTTTGTTTTCAGTGTTGTGATTCAAAATGTGCTCTTGATGAATAACTTATATAAGAAAATTTAGGTTAAGTATCTGCACTCCTACTGTGTTTTTGTTTCTTTCTTCATTGATCAATTTTATGATATGGGTAAATAAAACTGCAAATTATAATTACAAACAGTAGCATACTTTTTGTGAACTTTTATAGCTTTAATTTTTTATGTGAAATTCATTTTCAAGCCCTACCATATCTACTAATACAAAAGGGCAGTGTCACTTAAACCTTGCTGTATCATCAGCCACTCAGAGAAACCATATAGGCTCCTCCCCACAAAGATCTCACCTTCAGTTTATCATTTGCCTAGCAACAACTGCTCCTCCATTCTCTCAATAATGTGGTATTCATCTCCAACAGAACCTCAGTCTCTGTGAATTCACCAGATCTTTCCTTCCCAATGCTCCAGGAATTCCTAAATGATCCAAATCCTCAATAGTACTCAATCTACTTTCCCAGTATGCACATTGTCATTCTTAAAGCCTTGATTTAGGCTCATGCCAACATTCTTGGAACAGACCACACATCCTGTAACTCACACCTGCTGAAAAATCTATTGTCATCTCCAAACTGTCACTGCTTTCCAGAGCACCATTATAACTGGTACTCTTTCTGTTCTTGGTACTAAGTCACCACTGCAGCCCAGTGTAGGTCTTAGGGTTGGCTCCTAGTCTTCTCTCAGTCTGGGGAAATGCAAAGTGGCTACCAGTACTATTATTATGAAAGTGGATGTATCAATTGGCACAACTGTAGTTTGCATCTCTTTACTTCCATCTGAATCCCTGCTTCCATTACTGCTATCTTCCACCCAGGCCTGTGCTGATAGACATACAGATGTTCCTACAGTATTGCAGAGCATGGAATCTGCTCTACAGGCTTCTGTACTGCTGAAGGTTTCCTCCATTAGTGATAATTTCACTAAGGGAAATTATTTCCAGTGTTGTTCATAGTAGTTTCTTTCCTGATGGCATCTGTGATAGCAATTTCAGCTTAGAAAAAGCAATCCGATTCGTCATTACCCTCACTTCTAATAGGCACTAATGGGCACTTCCTGTATCATTATGATGAATGCTTTTTTGCTATAGTAAGAAGGAAATCATTAGATTTATTTAAAGATTTTGTTTTCATTCTCAAACTCATTGCAGGGCTGAGATTTACATGTTGCATTAATTCCTATCATGGCAGTTGGTCATTCAGTTTGCCCCTGACTACCACCAGCCACCAATTTTTCCCCCACAAATCCTCAATCTGTAATACTGTACTGAGCCCTGCATTTAAATATTGAAAATCAAAGTCCTACTTTGATTTACCCATTTTACTATATAAGAATCTCAATTAGTTGCTTAGTTGGACACACCTCAAGAATTCAGTGTGGCTCAGATTTTTTTTTTGTATTGTGAATTCCTAAATTTATAACTCAACAGAACTGCTGATATTTTTAAGGGGGCTTACTTTATTTCAACCACATTGCTGCACATCTGAAGGATGAATTACTTTCCAATTCACCAATTCTCCCCACCATGCCAAAATATCTTCCTTAGAATTTTAGAATTTCACTTCAGCATTATTGCTAATAGTCTGTTATATTTTAGAAAGTGATGTCAGAACTCTTCACACATTACTAATGAACCATCTAAGCCTTCATCCCCAGAGATCAGTTTAGCTATAAAGATCTCTGGAAAAATTAAAATTCTTTTGTAAAAATGTGCAAGCAACATAAAAATAGCTATGTCACACATGAAGTAAAATAAATTTAATGCAAGACAATAAATTAAGACAAACCTTCCATGAGGCATAAATTCTATTGCCATATTCCTATGTCCTATTTTGCTTTTACATTATGCTCTGAGTAGAAAGCATCAGGTTTCATTTTTCAAAATCCTCAGTTGTAATAAAAATGTATTAAAAAGCCCCAATGCTTTCAAGCTTGTTAGCACATTTTCAAAGATAGCATTAGATGTGCAGCCCCAAGTGGAAATATTAAAACAATACACATATGAAACTATTGGAACTGAGAGAAAAATAAGTTTGCGGTATGTACTGTTTGCCCAGATTTACAGTTAAAACATAACATTAGTCATGCATTATTAAATGGAAATAGGACAAGAAAAAGGGTTGGATGGGTCCAGATGAATTAATGGCTGCCCTTTAGAAACCATTTCCTTCAGAGACAAAATTTAGCTAGAAAATTTCTTCTTTTTTTGAAAGCTTACTGCTATGTATCCCAAAACTCAACTTCCTGGAATCCTAAAGCCCTAAAGAAAAAAAAATGCCTATCATATATCTGAATCTGCCCAACTGGGCCTCAGGTAGCCATTCAGCTAAAATGAAGAATCTGTATGCTTGTCCATACCTTACAGAAAATATTCTTGCAATTCATGATCTTTGGGCACTGTAAGCATAAATACATCCTTGTACTTGCTGATTATATCATCAAATATCTAGACATAGAGAAAAATTACCTAGGCCTTCTCTTCTTCAAAAACCCTTGTCGGATACCAAGGAACAGGAACTCATCCTACATCAGTGGTAGTAAACCATTTAATCTTATATTTCTGAATGTGCCAGAATTTTTTAAAATGCTGGTTTAAAGAACACTGCTTCAAATCGCTGATTTCCAAATTACTTAGCTTTTCTACTGTAAGAACAAAGTACCAGACACTATGGCTTAATGGCTCTAAGGCAGAAATAGCTTGGTGGAAGGATATCACAAAGGAAAGCAGCTCAGGCCATGGCTTCCAGGATGAGCGACAAAGGATGAGCCACACACAAGAACGCATCTTCCAGGCCATGCCTACAGTGATCCACCTACAACTAGGCTCCAACTTCTAATGGCATCTTCAGCTATAAACTCTATAGAATCACCCACTGATGAGTATAGCACTTTCATTGTCCAATGACCTTTGAAAGCTTCACCTCTAAGTACATGTGACTTCTGGGTGACATCCTATATCTCAGTGGAAACATTCTGCTTCTGGTCCCCAAAATGCTCAAGCCCATCTCCTGATGCCAAGGCATGTAGTTCATCTCTTTAGATTTACTAAATGCTGGCAGTTTCAGCATCACTGAAAAGTCAAAGTCTGAAGTTTCCTGTGAGATTCAAGGTAGACTTTTAGCTGGGAGCCTGCATAAATATCAAAAAGAATGTTAAATACATCCAATCTACAAAAGCACAATGTAAACTTCTCTATACAGAGGGGAAGCCATGGACAGCAATCAGATCAAAGAAAGGCCAAAACTCCTAAGGGCACACATTAAGTCCTGTGACTCCCATGTTCAGCACCCAGGCCCAGGTGGTGAGGAGATATAAACTCCAAAGGCTTGAGCAGCCCCACCCCATGGCCTTGCTAGTCGCAGCTCACAGACCTGCCTTTTGGGCTGGTACTGCTCAACATCTTCTGTATCGTTTCAGCTAACACTCCTCAGTGCTGTTATTTCTAATTTCCTGGGCTATTTCTATTTTCTTCTTGACTTTCCTTTCCAAGTTAATTCATTGCTTTCTCAGGGGCTCCAATATGGAGGCCTCGGTGCAGGCTTCTTCCACACATCTTTGCCTGGTTGTCTATGTCTTCTGAAATCTGGGTGGAAGCTTCTGTAGCCTCATAACTGTTTCATGATGCATTCTTGAAAAACCCAAACCACATGGATGAGGCCTAGGTCTGTTGCAAGCCTGAGCAATGGCAGGGCCCCCACTGGTCATGGCTGCAGAAGCCTCTCAGCACCTGGATAATTGAACGTGGGGAAATATGTCCTAACATAGCTTTGAATAAGTAGGACACTCTAAAGATTTCTTTGCAAAGGAAAAAGGAAGATGTTTCAAATGAGAATATCATTTTATACCTGAAGTTTACAGTAAGTTGGGTCTGGCTTGCTCTCTGAGATGTTTTTAAAAGAATCATTCCTATTATTCTGATTCAGAGTATTTGGCTTCATTTTAATGTTAACCTTTTCAATATCATGCTTTCTTTGGCTCAAATTTTACATGTTTTCTAACCAAGCTGGACAATCTTGTGATTCTGCTGTTTGCTCTTTATTCTCCTTGTAAATCTGGGTGGAAGCAGCCAGTAATACCCATGCTACAGCTTGAATATCAGGCTGTCTGGGAATTTTTGATGTTAGAATAAGTTTGTCACCTTTAAACTCTACCTCACACAGGTCTTGGATCATGAGAAAAATGTAGACAACTTCTTTGCCAGAATGTAGCAGCATAACTGTGGCCTATTTTCAAGGATTACCTTCATTTCCAGCTGAAGCCTCATGAGCCTGATTTTTAATACCTGCATTTGTAACAAATTCTGGTCTTCTGAATTTATAAAAATATCTCCTATCAAGCTGTGCTTATTGAATTCTGAGGCTTCTCTCACTAGTATCTCTAAACTTTCCCAAACTCCTACTATTATCCAATTTCAAAGGCTTGTGGTTCAATTGAACAATTGAACAAGGCACAATTTGAACAACAATCCTCTTTTCCGACACCACTTTTTTTTCAACTTTGTCATCACTGGAACAAAATATGTGACATCGACAAGGTAAAGGAGGAGAAATTTGATTTGATTCAACATTTCAAATGATTTTTTACATAGTTTTTTGGCTCTAAGGCAGAAGTCATGGTGAAAAAGCATGACAAAAAAATACTGCTCAACCCATAGTAGCCAAGAAGCATGTAAAAAGGGAGAAGCTAGGAACAGGCATACACCCTTCAGGTTAGATTCTGAATGCCCTATCTTCATACGGGCTTCATCACCTAAGAGCAAATCCATCCACTCAGCTTAGCAGTGCATGAATCCCCTTATAAGTAGAGCATCTCTGCTATTTAATACCTTGCAAAAGCCCATTCAGATTTCATGACATGCGTGGGGACATTTATACCTAAATAAAAACAGTTTTCAAGCAGATTTAGAGCATAGTTTTTCTTCTTTGCCTTTCATGTTGTTTTTGTTGAGAAACAGAGAACTTAGGTTATGAGGATCAAATTTTGATTTTCAAAGACCTATGATAGTTCATCACTACCTCATTCTCTTCAAACATTTGTCTTATTAAAAGTTTTTATTTTTATTTTTTAAAAAGCAGATATGCATGCTTCTATGTTTCCATGTGCTTCAGTTATTATAATCTTTTTGGTTACCATAGTAAATGCTAAAAGATATTTGCATGTGTATAGCATAAAGTACATTTATTTTTATCTTAATCATGTTTTGTGAATCTGATCATGAACTGTGTGGGTGTAATTTTCTTTGAATTTATTCTATTTAGGACTTTCACTTTTTTAAATCTCCAAATTTCCATCTTTAAACAAGCATACCAACAAAACAAAACCATAAAGGGGGATATAAATAAAGGACCATTTTGTAGTAAAAGAAAATATGTATATGCAAACTACTTAGGATAAATACACGGCTACTTTCTCTTAGTTCAATGAGAAGAAAGGTTTATACTAATATTGTTGAGACAAGATATTATGACTATAGCTTGTCCTCTGTATAACCACTATGAAGACAACAATATGCAATGTATTAATTATTATAACTGTCCTACTAACCTGTTTTGAAACTCTTTCATTGCTATTTTATTTTCTCAT
>NW_004524595.1:24096333-24100090 GCF_000260255.1 Octodon degus | reverse complement strand
TATAGTGTTTGAAACAGGCTCAAGACATATAAATGGCAGGTACAACCTTCTCTTCTCCATTCACTTCCTGGATGATGGCAATAAGTATCTTTCCATTTGGAAGCTTTATTTCTCTGATCTGCAAAATGAAAATAATGACTCCTCTTTCTATACAGTTTTGGAAAATTAGCTTTGTCTTCTTAATAATAATTGTTCCTAGGCTGGGAGATGGCTCAGTGGAATAAGCACTTCCCTGGCAAGTGCAGGGGCCTGAGTTCAATCCCCGGTTCTGAAAAAAAAAAGTAATAATAATAATTGTTCCCTAAATTTTAATAAATAATTCCTCTCTGCTCAATCATCATTCAACAAGTATTTAGTGATAGCTACTGTGTGTCAAGCATTATTTTGGAAAGATGCTCCAAAGCAGTTAGCAATACTCAGTGCATTCCCCAGTCTGGTCATCAGACATTCCCTGGAGGGCTTCCATGAGGGGAAACCTACTATTCAGGCACCTGTGATTATAAGAAATATTACCATAAATTGAGTCAAAAATTACTCCACAATTTCTGTCTATTCATTCCATTTCCATAGAACTGTTCCACCTACTGGGAAAGTTTGTTAGGTTTTCATCAAAATATATAAGAAGGCAGTCTGAGTAATGTTTGGCTTCTTAGAGTTTGATAGTTTCCCTGGCCCTACATGGGCTACTCTCTCCACATCTATGCCTTTTTTGTTTTCCTCTGTCTCCTTGAAAGAACTGTACATAGGACTAGTGAAGATATTTTCCTTTTGGGGATAATGCGCCTCTTTAATAAAGTCTAGGCTGAAAGAAGATGTGACAGCAGCCACATGACCTCACCTGGAAGCCTACCAGCAGAAACCTAAGGCCTCATTTTGTACTCAGGAAGTTTTCTTCTTTGCAAATAAAATATGAGATGGCTTATACTTTATATTTACTCTATTATAAATCACTTTACATTTAGTTCTACCATGAAACATTTTACATTCCCTCTTGTTTGTAACATTTGTGAATTCAAACACAAGCTTTTTAAAATGTCATTAGTGTAAAATGTAGAACACATGCTATCAAATATTGAGCATTAAGCTCATTGTTTCTGTACTTACATTTTTTTCTCTAGTTTGATACCAAGCTACCCAGCTATCCATCTTCACTGTTTGGACACCATCAATCGGTTATAAATCAGTCTGAAAGCACTTTTTCTGTAGGCCTGTTAACACCATAGTAAAAACTGACCCTTCACTGACATTTATACTTTAATATTCCATCTCTAAGTTGTTCTGTGGAATAGGATTTAATCATAGATCAAAAGAAATATAAAATCTCACTTTTAGAATTCAGTCATTCCCTTGCTGCATTTTCATCTTTTGAAACTATTTTTTTGAACAGCATTTGCTTTGAGTAAGTGGACAGTTTAAGAAGTTTGGATCTTTTCAGGTTTTTCTCATTATTATTTAGGCACAGGTACAGTTGGATGGGAACATCCTCCAGATGAAAACTGTGTTGAAATCTTAGCCCCCTTGCAGATATATTTAGCAATGGGTCTTCCAGAAAGTACCGGAATCACTGAGGGCACTGACTCTTTTGGTGGTTTTGTCACTGATGAGTCCAGAGTGGAGTAGGCTGCCTGGTGTTGGAACCTCACTGGAGAAGGGGAGCCACTGGGGCACAGCCTGGAAGTGTCTACCTCTTCGCTGATTCACTCACTTTTCCACCATGATGAACACAGCAGCTTTGCTCTGCCAACCTTGTCCCTGACTCTTGTCTCTGACTTGTTTCTTTCCTTCCTCCCTCCTTCCTCCGTCAATCTGTCCTTCCATCTGTCCATCCCTCCCTCCCTCCTTCCTTCCCTGTTCCCTCCCTCTCTCCTTCCCTGCTAGCATGCCTGCCTTCTTTCCTTCTTTTCTTTCTTCTTCTGACCCTCTCTTTCTCTCTCCCTCCCTCCCTTCTACCCTTCCTCCCTCTCTCTCTTTCTTTCTCTCTGTCTCTCTCCCTCTATCTTCTCTCCTCTCATGCTGTTTTCCTTCCTTCCAAAATGAACATAAAGGATTCTTTCTGTCATAAAGATGTCATACAAAGCTCAAAGATGAATGTCTCATCAGAAAAATAATTCTGTAGATTTCAGAATTTGCCTAATCTCTCTGAATTTACCTCACAATTTTTAATGAACATAAATTAGTTTCTTAACACTTAAAAACATAACTTTGCTAAGTATACATTAGTGTGGCATGTGTTTTAATTTATCGCCTATAATTCATAGAGGGATAGGTCTAGTTTGCAATTTAACTAGAAACATAACAGATCGCCACCCTAGGACCTCCCAGTCCAACTCAAAAGCTAGAGGAAGAGAGGCAGGGCGCTGGGCCTTCAGGGTGCTCCAAAAGTGCCTCTTCAGTGCTTAGAGTTTCCTTTGCTTTTTTTTTTTTTTTTCTAACTTTTATTGTTGTTTGCGAAGTACACAGTGAGTTTAAATCCAGTACCTGTTCATGCAACTTCTTTCTTCTGCAGGGAAACTCCTGTTCTCTCCTTATTTCTCTGATGATCCCAGGCTATATTCTCACATAATCACCCCATGCAGCACAGCTTTTCCTCCTTCACATTCTTGTCCGGTGTCCACTTTCATCATATCATCTTTCTATTCTATGAATTTTAATAAAAATCCTATGATACGAGTCTTCTAGACAAGATTCCTTTTAAAAAAGTAATATTTGAAATAGAATGGCTTTAGCAAATCAATAGAAGAAAAAAAACCTAAATCTTCCTCAAGTTTCAAAGACTATAAAGTATATATTTTTATTTTTGTAATAATCTATAATAAAGTACAAATCATGCAAATCAAAATTTTAAAATACCAAAACAATTTGAAATTTTAATCACAATGTTAATTTTACTAATATCTTAAAGTCACTGACATAATTATTTATAAAAGTTATAGTTTTTATAAAAATAAAATTATTTATTGCAATTTTTATTCTACTGTTTCCAACATTTATTTCCTATTTGGAAAATTATGGGTGGAATTTAGCTCTAACTATTTTCTTTGCTAGAAAAATTAATATAACTAGGGGGTAATAAAGAATCTTGTACCTAAATTGCAAAATTGTCAATGTGCTATGCTAGTCTTGGGTTTAATTGTATTCATTGTTCAAAAATAGAGTCTTCACAACAGTGGATTTCTTAACGTATATACCAATCTATTTCATTGATATGTAAATATGCCATTTTTAACAAAATCTTAACATAGTATTTTCTTTGGAAGATGCTGCATTTGACATGAAAACACTGATTTTGAGATTATATTTGAAGGGTAGATGAGCTGAGTGTGACATTTACAGTCAAAATAAATACCTTTTGACAGTGTTTTTATGATTTCATAGTGTGTTTTAAATTGGAGAAGCCGGACTCAATAATAACAATAATTTGTACTTTGTTTAGCATAAATAACACTTCTACAAGCATCAACAAATTATCTCCTTCAAATAATTTTATAATCTCTTCAGTCTTATATGCTTGTGTTGTTACCAGGAATCCAACTCGTGGCCTTTCACTTCTCTTCATTCTTATAAAGTCTTAGTCATACATTAATTTGGAATAGATAACTAGTACAGATAAAGTAAATTTTAAAAAGTAAATGTCTTCAGACCCAGTCCTAGCCCAGGTCCAGTGAGTGTGTGGAGAGCTTCCTGCTAACCTGCGCCAGAGGGACCAGTCCCAGCCCAGGCGCAGCGTGGGCCGGACCCTCTCCAGCCCCCTTGGGCC
>NW_004524595.1:24079986-24091484 GCF_000260255.1 Octodon degus | reverse complement strand
TTCCATTTTAGTATCGACATAGGTCACAAAACCAACATATATCTGTGGTATGTTTCCCAGCCAGAAGGCATGGATTCTAATAGAGATAATGAAAATTCACACATTTAGCACCCATTCTGTGCCAAATGTTATTCTAGGTGCTGAAGTAATGCAGAAAAACACAATGAAAAGAAACTCCACTCTTCATGAGCTAGCACCATCTTGGCACTTTCTCATTGCTATGAGAAGAAAGCATAATAGCCACCTACCTCTACTATAACATAAGAAGAACATCAAGAAAATCTTTTTGAATAAAAATATCTCCCTGATTCAGGTAACATCATATTATTATAAGAGATTCAGTCGTTCCAGTTACTTTAGTTCATTTTTAGATATATTAATTCTTTTTGGAAAGAATGATACATTAAGTTGCAAGAGCTTTTGTGTGAATCTACCTGTCAGATCCTTCTCTTTGAGACAGGAAAATTTAGTGATAATTGGAGGGTGAAAGAACCCCTACAGTCACAGAAATTACATGAATGGAAGACAAAGTAAAGAGGTAATTCTCACATCACAATTTCACTTCTGACATTTGTGCATGTCATGTCAAGAACTTTTGCAATCATATATAAAAAACTTGATGGAAATAAATTATCAAAAGCCAAGATTTTGAATATAATATTATATGATGAGCTCAGCTTCATACCATGAA
Organism: Octodon degus; assembly: GCF_000260255.1. Classification (NCBI taxonomy): domain Eukaryota; kingdom Metazoa; phylum Chordata; class Mammalia; order Rodentia; family Octodontidae; genus Octodon; species Octodon degus. The sequence continues at coordinate 24,090,793 of NW_004524595.1, read as the reverse complement.
TGTGGTCAAATAAAACACTACATCTCTAAATTAATGTTATGAAGGACAACTATTGTCTGAAAACCCAACTCTTGTCTGGTCCCTAAAGCTCACATTGTCTTTTCTCTAATCTTCTATTCCTTGTTTCATAAATCCCCTTTCCTCCCTTGAAATGGTTGGCATTGTCAAATCCAATAGGTAAAAAGATTTTATAATGAGATTTGATATGAAAAATTTCTAAGTACAATGTGTTGTTTCCTGTATTCTTACATAAATAAATGGTTTGAAGAAATCAAGGACCTATCCATTGTCATCAGAGGGCTGCCACTTGAAGCTATTTCTTCTATATAAACTGAAAGAGTCTACATAGATATCCAAAGAAGTTTCATAATTGCATATTTAATACAAAATGCTAAGATGATCTTAAAATTATAAAATATTTTCCTGCTAGTAGGAAAACATAATAGAAATTATTTGTTCAGATTTACTATTTAATACATCTTTCCAATTATGAAAAATACTTGCAGCAAATGGTGCTAAAGCTCAATACTTCTATCTGAACTAGTTAAATAATGCCTGAATTTTATATATGTACATATAAAGATACAAAGAAATTTCATTTGATTTTGGTTTTGGTACCTGTAATTTAGCTCAGGACCTTATACTTGCCAGGGAGGCACTTTGCCACTGAGCTATATCCCAGCCCAAAAAGAAATTTTAGAACCACAAAACTCAAAACTTTATTTAGTCCAATTCCTCAGTTTGTAGACAAGAACTATGAGGCCAATAACTTCAAAGTAGTTACTCAGATTACAAGACTTAAATCAGCGTCTTAACTATTGCTATTCTCTTATTATTTTGTTACAAAATTTTGTGGTTTTTTCATACAAAAGAACAGTGAGACTTAAAAAGGTTATGGAAAATCCATTATGAAGACTATAAAGCAATTTAGGAGTACCCTCCCTCGAAGACGGTTCCATGGTGTCAGCCTTATAGACTAAGCATAATGTTGTTAATGAAGTGGATTGGCTTTTAACTTCAGATTTGAGTCAAGTGAATTAGTTCTATGGTAGAAATAAAAATAAAGAACAAGAGTCACTATCTGTTTTTAATAAGTATTTTAAGTTTCCACTGAATATTCTTAATTGCATACATTCATATAGGATCAGTAGTCTAACCAACCCCTGTAATTACTTAGAGAAGCAAATATTTTATTCTGTTTTGAAAGTCAGCTTGCTTTTGTTAAATTAGTTATCCTGAGGGAGGGGGAAAACTAATTCAGGGCTTGTTTATCTATTCAAAGGATGTATTTTTATTCTGCTTCCTCTGCAAAAATGTGAGGAAATTCAGGTCCAAGGTGTTAATGTTGAAACTTTAAATCAGTTCATTGAGTCTTTACAGGATTAACTTTCTAACTACGCTTAAATTCTGAGGCATTGGCTTGCCATGAAAGTCAGACTGCTTAAGCCTAATCAGGAGCTATTGCTGCAGTTTATTTATAGTTCAGAAGGTCAAACTGATTCACTTAATTGGAAAACGCTGCTTACTAGCCTATGTGTCTATTGATGTACTGTACATTTGATGCGATTAGTTACCAGGGTGAGAGTCTAATATGACCTTTGTTAATCAGGTCCATTCTCCATAATGAGCTGTTTGCAGTTTCTAAGAGCCGTTTACATGATGTGCTTGGTAATCAGTTGTACAGTACAATTCTCATGGAATAAAGATCCATCTTAATTGGAATAGTGCATAAGGCTCTAATATGTGAACACTTGAACAGTCTGTAGTCATTTATGAAGTTCCACATATGCTTTTAATATACCAAAGTGCAATTGTGCAACAAGATGGAAATCACCATACTTTCCATTTGGAAATTTCCATAAACACCATGAGAGAAAGAGAGAGTGTGTATATGAGTGATATAAAAGAAGAATATTTGTCTAAATACATATTGCCCATAGCATAACATTCCCTTATTCACTTTACATTTAGAACACTACAATGATGCACTACAATGATGCTTTCTGAATTCATTCTCAAGTGGTACCATGGAAACCCTTTGACCAACATGGTTTTGAAGAATGATTATGATTCATATATTACCTCGATGCTAAGATACTCCAGAGAAACAGAGCAAGAACATCCACTTGGTAGAGGATAAACAAAGTGCATCTTTCTAGCAAGTAGCATGATACAGTAGCAAGTTCCTTGGCTTTGGAGCTAAGCTGCCTAGGGACAGTGTTGACTTTACCATTTCTTTGTTATGTGATTTTGGTCAAGTTAATTAACCATGTTGAGGCTCTATTCATTTACCTGTAAATGAAAACAATAATGAGTATTAATTAGGTGTTCAGAATTAAATAAAGTAGCATACCACTTGCTCTGGTGTAACATGAGACTTCCTACAAGAACACAAAGCATAAAATCAAAATATTAACATAAGAGTTATATTATTTTTCTGGTTAAAAAAAAATGTTAAACTAATGAAAGTTACTTTGTTTTTTCTTTTTGGCTAGTTCAGCCTGCCCTGAGGGCATGTTGGTGCAGCATGTAGTGCCAGGAGTTGAACTTGCCTAAACAGGTACTTTAGACTGCTGAGCTATCTCGCCGGCCCAAAAGTTCCTTCTTCTAAAAGCAATTAATAATAAAATACCTTTATAAAACTTAATGCATATCTATAAAAACTAAATATCAGGTTCAAAAGTTAACACATTTTTTAAGACATCCATCTTTGCAAATTTATCACTTTTGTTTGCTCAGCCACAGTGGATTTTCTTTGGCACTAGCATGCTGGGATTTTTTTGCACATTTCTATCCTTTACTCATATTCCAAACAAAATACTAATTAAAAAAGGTAGCTCTGCTGCTAAAACATTACCATGTTCTTTGTCACTGTCCAACTACTATCAAAAGTAGTGTCTATAGTACAAAAGTCCCTATGCCTGTGCACTTACAATAGTTACTACTGGCAAGAATTTTAAGGACTCAGATTTCAGGCCCTATGGCAGAGATACCAATATAGTGAGTTAGTGAAGAGCCAGTGGAATCTGCATTTTAATACGTATCAGTGATGCCTCTCCTAGAAGACATCTGCAGAAAACACAGTGCCACTGAAAGGCAGAATGGAAATCATGTTTCTTCATTAACCTGTATCCCTAATTATGTCATACCTAGTTTGCATTACTAATCTTCAGGCTTTATGAGAAAGGCTTATGGTTGAAAATACAAGGCACAGGATGTAAAATACAACCAACTGGTTATTAATCACACTACTGGAAATATTATTTGATTATTTTCTTGCCTAGTGGACAGCTCACATTCATATCAAGAGTAGACAAAGGCACAGCTCTGCCACCACAGCTGGAACCAGTGCAGAGTTATCGTTAGGTAGCTTCCTGAGAGTGTGTGCCTGAGGACTGTTTCATAGGTTTAAGCACTTGGGAGAGATCTCTCGGACACCTAAAACAATGAAGGCTGCTTCAAGGATTTGCATTCGTGGGTACAGATAATCATCAGAAAATAATCATTCTTGTAAATGAAGCTATAATTCTCTTTCTAGCTTGGTCTAGATTGATGAAGCTGAGATAAAACACTGTAGCTTCTAGTAAAAATCTCTTTTTTACAGATCTTTGCCATCAAATTTAACATTAATTACAATAAAAATACTAATTTCATTTCACAGGAGAATTTACACTTTTAAAATTTCCAGGACCAAGGCACTGTAGATGAATAAGAAAATATATAATTAGAAGAAAAATAACAATGAGAAATCTTCATGCAATCTAAATGATCACTCCTTCATTTGTCTTTTATGGAGGTCCTGATTTACAGATAAATAATCTCAAAATAGTTGATGTTTATTTCTATTTTAAAAAGCTGTTTGAAAAAGCATTGCCTTGAGATGGAATATATATATATATATATATATATATATATATATATATATACACAGGATAACTTGGATAATTATACTGCTAATTTCTACTGGTTTATTGAAAGGAACAGTTAATGTTTAAATTTTTGGTTTTTGAATAATTTTGTATACTTATATCTGGTAATCTGAACAGCTAATTTGGAGACAATAATACACAGTATAGCAACCATTGTTGAATTCCTATCACCTTGTTTAATGAAATTCTGCATCATTTCTAATGTTTTTTCGTTTTCTATTCTCTTTTCTAAAAATAATAAAATAAAAAAACATTGCCTTGAAAACTCAAGTCAATACTTCTACATTCTTGTAACTTAAAATAAGAAACATCCTGTGCAGCACTACAACAGACAAGCAGTCTAATTTGTGTGGATTCAGTTTCTTTCTTTCTTTTTTTTATGTATTTAGTACAGGATCTACAGGACTCAGTATACAGGTCAGACTTACAGTGATCCTCCTGTTTTCAGCCTCCCAAGTGCTGGGATTGCAGGCGCTCGCCACCACACCCAGTCTGAATCAACGTCTCAGGGCGCCCTGGGGGTGGGACCGGCATGGTACGCTGAATATCAAACCCTGGTCCCTGGGTCTGAGGACTCAGTTTCTAATTCTAAGCCACCTCTTTGTCCAATCTCAAAGCAGTAGCACTCAAAATACAGACTACATAAGTAGCAAATTCTATGTGAGAATTATTGTTGAAATATGCTGACTGTTAAACTTAGTTTTATCTTGAGAATCAGACAAGATTTAAAATGATTTTATATTATGTTGCATAAGGAAATACTAATCACTTGCTTACAATTGATAATTAGGCTTAATAGTGACACGCCCAAAACAGGTCTTGAGCTGGTGGATGTCTCTGGAGCCCTGTGTGCTTAATCTTCACTTCCAGATCTGCGTTTAGTTTCTAGGCTTGTTTTTCTCTTCAAGGTTTTGACATTCATCTCCAAATCTTTATTTCAGAAAATATTTTCTTTATTTGATTTGATAGCCTAATAGATGCTTCCTGTCACGTATTTTTTCACCCTTCTTCTTAAGTGCATACTGCTTCTTTTCTAAGTCAGAGTTAACATTGAAGCATTTCTATATGTAGAAAACTAATTGATAAACCTTCTCTAGTGAGAAGTACCCCCTCCCAATCTCTTTTCAGAGCAATCTGTCCCCATATTTTTCTTACATTGAACATGAGCACATTCTCAGAATCACACACATAACTTTCCAGATTGCAAAACCTAGGATGGTTGACACATCGTTGGCCTGTGTCCAGGAAGCCTCCCCGTGAGTGACAGCTCTCCAAGTACACATACACTGTAACTGACTCCATCACTTTGGCAGCAAGATGATAAAAACCATATGTCCTGGGGACCCTGTGTAGACAGAAACACGTTATAACCAACCTCCCCTGCTATTCCTGTAACTTCTTTGAGAAGGATCTCTCTGTAGAAGGGTTATCATTTTAGGACTAGTTGCCCAAGTTACTAATGAGGATTAAGTGGTTTGTTAGGATTTTAGCAACAATGCAGACTGAAGTCAGGGGCCCTGATTCTAGTCACATCTATGCTACTAATGAAGAAGTGACCTTAGGGATCCCTGTATTATTAATCTTTAAACTGAAAATTGTACTAACATGGGGTAAGAGGAGTGCCTGTGATAAAATATAGAAGGAATCAATAAATAACCCAGTTTTCCTTCAGGTCATCTTATATATCTGATCATTGTATGGGTAGAATAATAGCGTAACATAAAATAGTAGAAACTGCATTCTTGTCTTATTTATACATAGGTAGTGAAAGGATCCACATCATTAAATCAAAACATGGCCAAGAAAAACCCAGAGGGCAGTTAACAATTTCCACACAGTTTCTGCAACCAACTGAAGAATATGGAACCACAAGGTCAAGTCTATCTGGTTTTCTGGTTCTTAATCTGTTTTCCAATACCTATTTTCTTCAAGATAACTGAAAACTAATAAAGTTTAAAACATCATTTGCACAGGTGTTTGACTTTCCAGTCCTTTTTAATGTCCTATGTATTGATTTCCATTTCTCAGATTCTTTATGGCTCTGGAAATGATGAATAATTTAAACGTTCAAGATCAGAAAAGGTAATGTTAGATCAGATGGAGTAACAGACTTACTTTCTTTTTTCTCCAGAGAACTTCCTTCATGGGATGTTTTGTAGGGGGAAAATACTGTTCCCATAAATGGTTTGTACAATGCTGTGGTGTCTAGAGTGTAACTTGGTCATTTTTATATAATCAAAGTACAGAGCAACATAATTCTGTGAGCAAAATAGATTTATGCAAGCTAAGCATTAAATCTGATCATCACAGCTTGCCACAGCTGCTGGAGCTTTGGGTTACTAAGCAGTTGGCACCAGAGGCTTGGGTAACTCTCATTCCGAACTTCCTAACCTGGTAGATCCCAACTTCAAGACCAGAAACCTTTGCTCCCCCAGGGATTTTTCCTTAAGTAAATTAGAAAAATTTTTGAAAGCATTATTAACTGAAAGAACCCAGCCAAATGTGTCATCTCATGTGTCCTACAACCTGTATCCTTTGAGTTATTTTTTTCCAGTGAAGCATGACTAGTGTAAGACCAGTTGTTGAAACTACTGTTTTTACCAATTCACAGCACCCACAAGTAGAACTAATTCTTAACATAGCCCATAGGCCTGCTGTGACCAAGAGGATACCTCATCTAATGTGTTCGCAAGAATCCAGATTACACAATGAATGTGATAGTAATTTAGTAATAAAATTTATTTCAATACTATGGACAAAATCTTGCCCCATGCCTCAATTTCTTTTCTGTCACAAAATGAAAAATATACCCATGCATTATTTATCTCACTGCTGCTTTACACATGCACACATACAGATTCAGTTGCTGCTGTGAAATTTGCTCTCCACTTCTTCTCTATCTCTTCTTTTTTCACAATCTTTATTTACTTTAAATAGTTTATTACATTATCTACCCTATTTGTTCCTCTGGAGTCACATGTGAACTGAGTAGACCTTATTTTCCCTGGAGTTCACTTTCTCTTTGATGGTTCCTATATTTCAATATATTCTTTAAATAATTATCAAATCTCTCATGTTCAGCTACAAGTATGTATATTATATGAGGAATAAAGTAAGTTGATTCACAAGATTATAGAGAGAAGACAAGATTATCCTGTGATACAAATACTAATTGGCCTGAGTATGAAGCTCAGTGTGAATTATACTGGGTTCAATATGGAATACTAAGAAAAAATTACACTAATTGGTACAATAATATAAAATGAAAGAGTAAGAATATCTTTAATGCTTATGAAATCCAACTATTTAAATTTAGGTATTTAATATACTTATCCAGTATATTAACATAACTAAAAAAGACTGAACTATCAGCAAAGGTCTTATTTAGGAATGGAATGCAGAAAAAATAAGCCAAAAGCAGATTTAAGAAATACATGTTCATCAACATTTATGACGCTTAAATTGTACACTGTGAAAGGTACAAATAATCTAATGGCTAGGGATACACATTATGCTGAGTTACAAAAATATGCCAAATTCTGCCCTGGCCTGCAATAATATCACCCTAGTCTATTTGCATTTTAAGTTCAATTATCATAAAGCAACTTTATAATTACTAAATTTAAATGCCACTGACATTTATATAAATAGAAGAATCAGAGAATAAGCACTCTCTCGTTACCAAGAGAGAAATGTCTCATTATAAAAAAGACATTTGACATTCTGGGCCATATATCTGTAGAGCGAATTCAGAAATAATATCTAATAACCTCCACATCCATTGGTCAGATTCCATTTGTGTGCTTGTTGAGCCAAGTTTCAAAATCTGTGTCACCAAGGTAATGTCATCTACAATACCTCGTGGTAGCCAGTCAAATTAAAACAAGATTCTTCAGTGCTTTTTTTTTCCTTATAAATGTCAACACAACAAAATAAGAAATATTTGTTTGATCTCTGAAAATCAAGAGATGATTCCTTGCAAACCCTTGACTACTGTGTATTTAACTTCTTTCTAAATTGACTCCAGTTATAATTCAAATAATTATATTGAATCTATGATTCATATTGAGAATGCACAATTTTTATTTATTAGTTGACCCATGGCATATTTTGTCAAGATATGACAGCTATACACAGAAGCTAGTTTTTGTAATTATTTTATTTTCTTCTCATTAAAATTGTTTGATTTTGTTGATAGTTGTTTTATATGCATCTTACTTGTCAATTTTGCTTAAGCTTCTCCAGTGGCTAGCCCCATGGAAATATAACAATTGACTTAATCTAGTTTTGATCATGCTGAGCATTTTTCCTATAGATATATAGTAAAGACTTTCACAAATTTATTCATAGCAATGTATGATTCAATGTATGTATTATTCTAGCCAAATAGAGAAAGAGTTTATGTAGTATAAGGAAACACTGGTTCACTGATAAAAATAGCAACTACATTCCTGCCTTTGGACATGTTGTGAAAATTTGATCCTCTGATGTGGTATAGACATCTTATGATCACAAGAAAGATAGCATAAGGGCCAGTGAGAGAGCTCAGCAGACTAAGCTTAGTTTTATTTTTTTAATTATTCTTCTTCTCTTCTACTTGCTCTTTCCTTATTTCTTCTTTCTCTTCAAAATGATTAAAAACAAAGAGAGACCAGGTGTGGTGGCACATGACTGTATTCCCAGAGCTGGGAAGGCTGAAAACAAGAGGACCACTATGAGTCTGAGCTGCATAGTGAAAGTCATATTTTTTTTTTATTTAAAAGTAAATATTTAGAATAAATGCCTGGGATTTTTCCAGGTAAGTATTAATTGTGTGTACAAAGCTAATGAGACTTGTATATTCTCAGACTCATTTTAAAATAAAGTGTAATACATGAAAACAATCAGTATTTTAACTTATTCATCTGATTTTTTTTTCATTTTCAGTATTTGGTACAGGGTCTCTCTATGAAGCTCAGACTCGTAGTGATCCTCCTGTTTTCAGAATCCCCACATATAATGCTGGGATTATAGGCATGCACAACCATGCCTGGATTCAGTCATGAGCTCAGCACGTCCAGGGTTTGGGGCTGGTGCAACATGAAAGACCTGGGATTGAATCTGGTCCCTGTGCTTGCCAAAGTAGATGCTTAGTCTGCTGAGCTATCTCACTGGCCCTGTTCATCAGATCTTCAATACTAGAGGTCTTACAATACCTGTTCCATTCTTTTAAAATATATTTTTCTACTACAGCAGGAAGAAATTCTACTGCAGCTAAAAAACCAGCAAAATTTCTTTATAAATTACCTTCTGTGGGAAATTGCCAGATAAAAAATAATTAACAAATTAAAAAATAAGTTCAAAATTAATAAGAATCTCAACTTGACAAAAAAAGCTTTGGAAGTTATATGAAGTAATTTACATAGATGCCTGAGATCTAAAATTCAATATCTAACTTGTGTTAAATTGTAAGAAAGCTTAATGATTTGACAATAACATTAATCTTTAAATCAATCATTGAACAACAGAGTTGTGAGATAATTGTGCTTACATTTATTTAAATGAGAAAATAAGTTTCCTCATTCTCCATTTGTGGCATCTTTATTAATTTTTTTCAAGCCAGATAGTGTAACATATATTGGAATAATACTGTCTATGTGATCAGGAAATATTTTTGGACACTGTTTGGAAAGTGCCAACTAAAGGAAACTAATACTTTTAGTCAGGCCTTCTTGGAACAAGTTGGAGAAGGAGTCACATTTTGACACAGAGATGAGACCTCAAGGACATAAAATATAAGAACCTTTGGAAGCATGTGCCATTAGTTTAAAACATCAAGGACAAGACTGGGAGTGGGATAAGACTACAAAAAGAAATAGATCCCAAACCAGAGCAAGTGTTGTTCATAACAATAGTCAGCGTAGATATTCTTACATTTCTCTCTCTGCAATAATTATTTATAGCTACTTTTATGCTTGAGATAAAAAGAAGAGATAGGTTTACCTATCTTATGCTTTTCGGTTCCAGAATGCTTGGATCAGTTCACAGAAACTTCATATTTGTGAATATTTGCCTCCAATAAATGGTCCCCAAATACTGGCTCAACATTGTAAGTGTGAGCAGCTTTCAAACTATCAAGATTTCTTTTGTTCCCAGTGAGGATGCTGTTGTTACAGAGTCTAGCTAATGGTTGAGACTCACAATGCCTCAGCCTCCCCAGCACTGGGATTATAGTCATGCTGGCACAGCGTGCACTTCTGAGGCTCAAACCCGGGTCATTGTGATGGCCAAGCAGACACTCAGACCCCTGAGCTATCTCCCCAGCCCAAACCACCAAGCTTTCTTCAAGTGGCTTTAAATTACTGGGCAACAGATGGAAGGTCAGTGACCAGTCTTCTGCTCAGTAAAAAGTTTGCTTTCCTCTGTGCGTATTTCTGGCTGTTTTGCCATGTATATTCCAACATGCAGGTAGGAAATTGTTCTTTTGAGGAATAAGAACTTAGACATTAGCAGGGACAAGAGATGAGGTAGAATGATTACAGAGAAACTCATTACTGCCAAGAAAATTTCATCACTTTTTGTTATCAAATACTTATTATAACAGGTAATGCTGTTAACATAAACGGGGGATATTACTTAAAATCACTCCTTCGTAGATGAGACTCTAATAAAATCATTGATATACCTATGGTACAGTTAGAAGTAGGGAGGTGTTTTAATTTTTCTCCTGCAATGCTTGGTGTGGCCATTCAACTTCAGCTGAAAGGTTCAGATTTGCTCTTCAAGGCCTAAGAGGATTTACCATCATCTAAGCCTAGGACCACATTCATATTTAGATCTAGAAAGTCCCCCAAAGCCCCTGTTTGCTCCCTCAGGAGCTCCTAGAAGGTGATTAGCTC
>NW_004524595.1:24059255-24079886 GCF_000260255.1 Octodon degus | reverse complement strand
TACAGGTGCTGTATTCATTGATGGAATCATCATTATCAGCTAATGTGATGTTGGAAGGTAGGGCCTGACCAGATGAGCCAGCTCATATGGGGAGAGTGGTGCTTCCTCGTAGCCCCCTTCCTCCAGGCTGCCATCACCCCAGCATTTTCCTCCTAGGTTGGCTCCTTCACCGTGCTGCTTTTCCCCTGCAGCTGGCAGATCTTTTGTGGACTGAGTCCTCTGAAACTATGAGCCAAAATAAGTCTCTCTCCTACTACAAGGATTTATTGCCTCTAATTAGGAAATCCAAGTCTTTGATCTTTCTCCCAAAGTAGAATGTGTAAGTGATAGACATTAAAGCATTATGCTTTTCTGGGATAGTATTAAATTGTATTACCAAACTAATCTTTCTAAACATGTTATCAATAGGAAAACTAAAAATTTACTGAACAGGGACTGTGCTTGCCTTATTTTGTTATTGAATAGTAATATTTTGCATTACTAAGTGTCTTAAGTACCCATTACACTCAGGATATCAGGGCACAAAACCACTTGGTTCTTTCAAAATTCATTAACTGAATGCAAGAAGGTAAGAACAGTCATAATGGGAATTCATTAATTATAAAGAAGTATTAGCATAGCCCAAAAGTACTTTAACACTAACACAGAAAAAACAGTACTCCTAAGAAGCCAGATCTTAGATGTTGACTAAAAGGGATTAATGTAAAATTCTTCTAATGAATTTTAATGGCACAGAATAAAGTTTCATTGTGGCCATCTCCGGTTTCATTGTGGCCATCTCTCTTTCCTGGAATAAAATACCTAAATTCCAAAATTAGGGAAGGAAAGGTTTATGTAGTTCACAGTTAGTGGAGGTTTTAGTCCACACTCAAATGGCTCCAAGACACAGTGACACATGGCACAGATCGGCTAGTCATGACTGCAGCAGACAGCAAAGAGCAAAGGGAGGAGCAGTGACTATGGCTGCCAGCTAGCCTCTTTCCCTTCTTACACTATAGTACAGATGGCCCACCCCAGGGACAGGGTGTGGCACGCAAACCCACCATCCCAGCATTCGATCACGAGCCACAGAAGCCACCCCGTGACTGTGTGAGGCTTTGGGGAACACCTACACACAAACCATAGCAGTGGCCTATTCCTCCATTTCCTTCCTCATTTGAAACAGTCTCTCTTGTAGTTTATCTTCCCTTTTACCTTCCCTTTTTTAATTCTACATTTGAGAAAATACATAAAAAAATATGTCTAAGTCTGGTTTACTTCAGTGCAAATAACAATCTCCATCCCCAAGTATTTTCCACAAATGATACAATTTTATTCTTCTTTGGACTGAATAATACTTCATGGTACATGTATCTTATTTTCCTCATCTATTCATCTGTTGATGGACAAATTTTGATGGACAAAGCTGCTTCTATAACTTGAGGAGTATGAACTTTGGCATGATAAGTGTGGATATCTGGGTAGCCCTAATTCCTTGGCTGGGTACTGGGTGATAAACCTAATTGGTGAAGTTCTATTTTTAGCTTCTTGAGGAACCTCAGCACTGATTTACATAGTGAATTTACATTTCCACCAACAGTCTAGAAGGGTTATTCTTCTTCCACACTTTTCTCAACATTTATTATTTTCTGTGTTCTTGATAATAGCAAACAATACAAGAAATCTTAACATAGTTTTGACTTACGTATCCCTGATGACAAAAATGTTAAACAGTTTTTCATATTAATTGCCATCTGTACTTCTTTTATCAAGAATTGTCTGTTCATTTATCCATTTTTTGATTAGGCTATTTGTTTTATGCAAATTTTGAGACATAGCTGAAAATAAGAGATTGATGCAACAATTTTCTCAATGTATGGGACTTCCAAATTTATTAAGGAAATAAAACACACTTTATGTGTAAGGCCAAATACAAAAGAAGGTTTTTAATTTTCTAGACTTAATTTATATATATATATATATATATATATATATATGCCCTATCACTACTATATATATATATATATATATATATATATGCCCTATCACTACTATATATATAAAACATACATATACTATATTATATATTATATATCATAATTATATTGTTAGCACCATTATAATACCTTGCATAATTTCAACCTCTATGTCCCTATAACACTACTATCTCTAGAAGATAGTTCCCAATTTTTATTCTGCTCTGGTCAGTAAATATACTTTGAATTATGAGTTCTGTGTGACAAGAAACATGTGAATATTCTTCTTTACCAATGGCATACATTTTCATATTTTACTAAGATCAAATTGAAATCCTCATGGTGTTATAGAATAACTGCCCTATCACTACTTAATAATAATATTCCTGGAATATTATTATTCCAGGAATCAAACTCAGGACTTTGCCCTTGACAGGCAGACTATTGTGCCAATGAGCTCTCTTCCTTGCCCTCACATTAAGATTTACTAGTCTGTTTAAAACATCAGGGAACACGAGGATTAAAAAAAAAAAAATTACCCAATTTTGTGTATCTATTAGTACTTCAAATTTTAAGTATATTTGGTTCTCACTTTTTCATTATAGCTATTTCATACTTTAATTTTCTTTACAAACTTCCTCCAAACCACAATTACTTTATACTGATGTGTACCAATAGAAGAGGAAGTTACGGTCTTTCTGCTGCATCAAAATAATAATCTGCTTTATAGTCATATTTTTCTTTCTCTCACAACAAAAAAATTCTTTTAAAATTACTACTCAGTTCTTGTGCTAGGGTTTTGAAATTTCACTGTACAGTCTTTAAAGCAATTTTTCATTTATTCCATTGAGATGAATGTGTCAAGAACTCACACTATGCTCGTAGTGTTAGGTACTAGAAGTACCACGGTGGCCACAGAGGAATATGAGTCCTCTCTCACAGAGCCTCCAATCTTCCAAAAGAATCATACATTAATAAATCACTGACCTTATCAGACCCAAAAGCTACAACTCTTGTTGCATAAGTCCTGCTTTACCTTGGTCTTAACCATCCAGTAGAAAAGTATAAAAACGAAGTATAAGATGTAAAGCCATGCTGTTATGTTGAGCTGTGGGGGAGTCAGGTCAACAATTTCTGACATTGCCAGTAAAGCGGAAGACCCAATACTATTATGGGCTACTGGACTCTTTTAGAATATTTTGCTGAGTTTACACACCTATAATATTCAAATAATGGAACTTAACAAAAAAAAGGGGATACAGATTAATGTCCATTTTGTATCTGTGTATTCAAAGCGGTTAAGATAGATATATAGCTACATTTTCTTAATGAATAGAATGATTTGTTCTAATGGTGTTTGTAAATAGGATATCACGTCCGCATCTTGTACAGCAATTAACCACTAAGAAGAATGTATGCAGTGTGTTAATTATTGAAACTGTCCTACCGATTTGATTTGAAACTGTCTCATTGCTATTTGTTTATCAATAAAATTATGCCAAAAAATAATAAAAATAAATAAATGCTAAAAAAATAAAAAAATAAATCAATCACACAAGTACACCTAACTATAAATGAGTCAATGGTTACAAAGCAACCATATTAATGTGATACAAGGTATTCAGAGAAATTAGGGCAGAAGTTTCTGAAAGTGTAACATTTTAGTTAAGGTGTGGAAAATCCATACAAACCTATATGGACAAGAGAAAAGGAAGAAAGTTCTTAGGATTAAAATAAAACAAGCGAACAAATCTAAGACTCTAAAAATGATCAGTGTTCATAGAACATAGAAATTAAGGAGGAAAACGGAAAAATTTGACTTGAGAAGAGGGCAAAACCCAGAGGTTTGGCGATCTTACTGGACATGTTTGGGAAATTTGTTTACAGCACTAGGTAAATGGAAAGTTGTTGGAGAATTTAAACAGAGATGCAGCAGAACTACTCGATCAGCACTAGGAAACCATATGTCAGGAGAGCAGGACCAATGGCATAGATATAAGTAAACTGTTCAAAAAGGACTCTCTGTAGTACTCTAGACAGGAGACTGTGGTAGTCTGAACCTTTGGGTGAACAACTAAGAGTGTGCTTCTTTCATCTCACTGATCTCAATGTGTACTGTCCTGTGACATAGGAACAGATCAGAAATACAGAGAATGTCAGAAAAACATTTATTACAGTAAATGACAAATTGTTGCTGACACCTCAAAATATTCCCCCTTTATTTCAACACATGTGCTATTTTTGGAAACAGTCCTCGAAGTCATTTTGCGTGTCTGTGCTTGCGCTGTGCTTGCCATAAGCCCCAGGATCAATCCAAATGTTTACCATGCGTGGTTATTTTCACTTTGGGGAAGAGTCAGAAGTCACATGGTACAGATCTGCTAAATAAAGTAAAGGAGGAGTCTCTCTTCCTGCTCGATGCTACTAGACAAAGCATTCACTGTAATTTTTCTTATCACACCTTATAAAGACATAAAAGACAATAACCAGGCAATGTGTCTTTTACTGTACTTTTTAAAAAAGCATTTATCCATGTGTTTCAACCACTCTAAATTGATTTCAATAATGACTTGATTTACTTACTGCCTGTTGATAGTCAAAGTCCTCAAATGAATTAAAGACTAAAGCAGTATCTATATCCTCACCTCCAATTACACATGGAAATTGCAGTATTTCACATTCATGATTAAAGCCTTCCTGGGGACTGGGGAGATAGCTCAGCAGTCTAAGCATTTGTCTAGCGAGCACGAGGACCCAGGTTCAATCTCTAATACCACATACCAGGCCAGACGCTGGCCACCGAAACTGGGCATGCTGGCTGTAATCCCAGCACTGGGGAGGCTGAGACAGGAGGATCACTACGAGTACAAGCTGCATAGTGAGACCCTGTACCAAATAGATAAATAAATAAATAATTTAAAACCTTCCTGGCAGATTCACCCGATACATCCAGCTACAAAGTTCATTTCAATTCCATTCTGACACCTTTTTCCTGCCAAAACGATTTGATCAGATTGGCCAATGATTTATTCAGCAAATCATTTTTCACTCAGGAACATATTACATTTAAATTATGTAGTAGTTTCTTATACCTTGTTAAGTATACACAAAATTATATGAGTCTAGCATTGAAACATGCAGTAATCAATGAATCATACAGCTAAGTGTAAAATCTTAGTCAAAACTAAGATTTATTTTGAGAAAGTGACCAGAAATGCCCTTAGAGAATCAACAAATGTTTCTCGGCTATCACTATGGCCCACGTCCCTTTAGTCCTGTGTCCTTTTCATAAATGGATGACAATGACATGATGGGTAGGTAGGTAGGTTGATACAATAAACACATAGGGAAATGACTGGCTACTCTTAAGGACAGCTGCCGTTTTACAGTATCAAGTTGAAGACAATTATCGACCCACTTTAAAATGCTGACAGTGATCCTTCCCATACTACCTTACCTTCTTCCCAATATGTTGTACCATGAATTTCTTAAAATGACCACATGTAGCAGAATGCAGTTGTTATCCTCACCTCTTCTTCCACAGGCCAGAGCACACATATGACCATGAAGAAACAGGAGCTCCAGAATAAGTTTACAGGGCACTAAGGACAGAGTGATTAAGTTAATTACAATATTTCTGCATTCCTAAGTCTCTAATATTATTGAAAGATTTATCTTTTATGAGAACATATGGAATTTTGTCATTTACTTGAAATAGTACAAAGGAGCACACTCTAGGCCAGACTCACAACAGTTAGAAATCTTCCACATGATCAACTTTACCAAAAGTTTCAAGAACACAATCATGAGGTCCAGGCAAAACCATAAGAGGTCTGAGCCCTCCATTTCAGCCTCTCAGGTCTTGTCTTCCAGCACCAAACTGGTGGTAATGCAGGTAAAGAGATGAGATTTCTAAGATGTGTTGTCACCTCATTTATACAGAAGATAATATTTGAATTGTGAAATATTTCCATACTATTTACAAATGATGGCTTATCTTGTTTAACATTAAAAAACAGTGCCCCTTTAATCCATAGATTTCCAGTATGTTTGTTTTAAGCAATCCTAGACAGGTGACAGTCTTTCTAGCAAAGACCTTTCATTTTCTTTCTCTTTCAGCAGCTATGTCATCAGCTTGCTAGGAAGATCAGACCCAGGCACTTGTCGTCTCCCTGTGTCCTGCTACAGAAACAGCCTGCCTCATTCACTCTTCCTTTGCAAGGTGATTGGGTAGATAATAGACCTGTTGTTCAACCCTCACATCCAAGTTACCAGTGACAGTGGGGGATGCATAGTTTTTCATATGTATTGTCAATAGAATGCCTTTATGATGTCATGTTTCTAATTAATTTACATGTTTGATCACTTAACTATTACCTAATGGTAAAAAAGCTCCAAGAGAGAGCTTTTGTAGAGTCTATGAATATCTACAATCTTGTTTTAATTGCAGTAAATCGCTTCCACTTCTGCATCTCTCAGTCTCATAATAATTTCGCACTATCACCTTTCACCTCAAAATTCAGCACAGTCTTTCATGCATTTTTACTTTTTCTCTCTTTTTCTGATGCAGTCAGCCCAAGTGAACACCGGCTGCCTAGAATTAGTTTCTTATCTACCGTCAGGGAACCCTTACAGTCACATTGAGGAAAAAGGAGAAATAAAACAATATTCTAAAGCGTTACAAGGGACAATTAACAGTCTTTCTATGCCTTTAGTATCATCAAAGTTACCTTGTTATTGACTGGAGAAAAAGAGAATTAAACTGATCATTTTAATTGAAAATGAGAACATACCATACCTAATTATACTGTGGCACAACACGGAGTGGCTACACAATGGTAACATTTGTTCTACTGCTGTGTACCTTACAAGCATGGGTAAAATGGTGATGCCTCATATACCCTGGCTTTTTCCCAAATATAGCAGAATTTACAGTGAGGTAAACTGATGAATTTTCAAAGTCATTTTGAAAAGAGGGGCAAACTGTTTCTTTTGGTTCATCATAGATGCCTCTGCATAATAGGTTGCTTCTGCTGACTTCATTAACTTTCGCCATGCTGTAAGCCAATTGCCTGCTTCCCACGTTCATTGTAATCCAGACTGATATAACCCACATTTGGTGCTCATCTCATTTCATTGGCATCACCTAACTAACTGCTTAAGCATGTGAGAATGCTTCGATGAAAGCAGAGATAGCAATTTGAAACTCCGGCTTTCTCAATGATACTGAACTGTGAATACATTTGCTTTAGGTCTGTAGAATGAATCCATGACTTAAATTCCTGACAGAGATTGCCACTCTTCTATATGGATCTTATTTCCCCTTGGATTGTTCTTACTTATAGGAATTACAAGAAAAAGATTTTTGAGGATGATCCATTGTATATATGATCTGTAAACTCACCAGTATGCCTGCATAGTGAAGGTAAATGCTGCTTTGGATACCCTTTTCCAAGCAAGTTCTTTCCAGACACGTTTTAGCATTTCTTGTCTATCTCTAGATGAGATCCAGTCTTCCCTTTCTATAGTTCTTTTTTCTGCTGCCTGGTTATCTATAAAAAATGTAAAACTGATCTGGGATCATTTCTTTTAATTTTAAAGAATAAAAATAAGAAAATAGCACTAAAAATGATATAAACTTTCAAATTAAGATGATAAGAAATTAAAAATAGTTGTCACCTTACATACTATTGGCTTCAAAGTTACTCTGATTACCAGATATAAGCATATAAACATGGTCAAAAAATTAAGCATTAACTGTTTCTTTCAGTGAGCCAATAAATACTAGTAGTACATTTATCTTGGCTATCTTATATTCTTTCCTTTTGAGCAGATTCTTTCCCTTTCACAATATTTCCTGTACCTTTCAGATTTATTTACTCTTTCAGTTTATTACACTAGGGAGACAATAGGATGTTACACATATGGGTCTGATTTATCATTTTTCTTTTTGTAGTACCAGGGATTGAATATTTTATCATTTTTATAAGTAGTTACACATGGAAACACTGTGTTAAATACCAAACTGGACCATTAGGGAAAAATTTTGAGAACTTAAGTTATTTTTGTTCATTATATTCGGAACTTATACTAACCGATCTTAAGTAATTTATCTTTTTGAGATATGTTTGAAAGGCCTGTTTCAATTGGAACGCTGTTGTTGACCTGCAAAGCTGGCATTACATGAACAAAATCCTAGGTTCTACTCCCATCACCACAAAAAGATTCTGCATTTATTTTCTATATTCATTACAGTATTTATTGTCTTCACCTGTAGAGTTGAAGTGGAAGATTTGTCTTTTCTTTCTCTTATTATAGTGATCCTATCTCACCAGCAAAAGCCAGTACTTAACCAGTTCACTGTACTGTAAGAAGGCAGAAAATGATGAAGTTCTAGGTGATCGACACAAGCACTTTATATTTATCATTAGGGATGAATCCCAGCACTGTGGACAATCACGGAAAATAAAGAGGCTTCAATGCAACTGGTTCCATATTTTTCCGGAGGTCTCCAACGAAAACATAGGAACTCTCTTTTCCACTTATCATAATGTTTAGGGTCATAGTTTGTCTCATAAATTGTGTACAAAGCATGAGCTTATGAAAGAAGAAGATTGGGAGTTGAATATGGGGTAGAGTCTGTCATTTCAGTACCAGTATATTGTCTCAGCTACTTGTTGCTGGGACAAAATGCCAACACCAACAAGTTAAAGAACACAGCATTATTTCAGCTCACAATTGGTAAAGGTTTCAATCCATAGTTGGTTGGCTTCTCAGCAGGTTGGCTTGGCAGACAGGCATCACAGAGAAGAAACAGTCCATGGCTGAGCAGGCAGGAGGCAGCAAGCAGCAAAGCAAGGCTCCCTGTCCCTTATATTTACTTACTTATTTATTTAATATTTATTTATTTATTTATTTATTTATTTATTTTCCATGTCTTTTCTTATTCCATCCAGGCCACAAGTCCTTTGGGCAGGTTAGGGCCTCCCATTATCCACTCGCATAACTGTGCTAAATCAATCAATGGAACAATCTAATTATCACACCCTTAATCCATTTTTACATACCCTTAATTCACATTTTCACAGCCTAGCTTCAGCCACCTCCAAAAAACTGCACCTACGAGTACATGAGGCTTTAAGGTGACCTCTAGATTCAGCCATAACACTGGGCACATCCTCTACCACCTGAGCTCTGTCCCAGCCTAATAATATATCAACATCTTACTTTACCACTTATGTTTCTGCTTATGTTTTTGATCTTTATACTTGCTTTTTTTTTGAGACAGGTCCTACTGTATAGTTCAGCCTGGCCTTGAATTTGCTACATAATCCAGACTGATTTTAAATTCATCATGCCCAGATGTAGTGGTCCATACATTGTGTCAACTTGGCTGGATGGCCTTGGTGGTTCCATGCCCTGGGCCGTGGGAGCCCCAGCCCAGGGGGTGTGAGGGGCCCCACTTTAGAGTTTGGGGGGTCTGCCCCCAAGGGACTCAGCATAAAAATGCTATATGAAGGGGTTGAAGAAGGATTCCGTGCACCGCTTCCTTGGAGGAGCTTGATTTTTCACAGCCCCACCACTTCGGAGAAGCTCAAATCTTTGCAGCAGCTGCTGACACTTTCTGGGAGGATCTCTGGTCTTCACACTTGGCATGGAAGGAAAAGAGAGAGGCCTGACAGACACCACAGCTGCTGCTTCTCCTCTGCTCTTTGTAGTTTTCTGCCACCATGAACTGCTGCTTCCTGCTTTGGAGCCAGTAGAGTATGCACTGAAACTTCCACAAACTGTGAGCTAAATAAACTATTCCTCCTGTACTGTAACAACAGGTAACTCAGTTGTGTCCCAAATTTTCTGATCAAGGAGGTTATGGGGCCACAGAGGAAAGTGATCAATGTCGTAGAGTGTGCCTAAGGAGAGTCACAGGGAGAGAAAACATTCTCTCAGGCTTTCACAGAGAGCACATTGGCCAAGCAATGGCCGTGACTCAGCCACATGGCTGACACTGACAAAGGATCTACAGACTGTGGTAGAGGGTTACAGGATAAATCCTGAGGATACTTGACTGACCTTGTCAGATACAAAAGTTACACTTCTTGTTATACACATCTTGCTTTATGTTGGTCTTAACCATCCAGCAGAAAAGTATAAAAACGAGGTATATAAAGTAAAGCCATATTAATATGCTAAGCTGTGAAAGGCTCAAGTCAACAACTTCTGCGGATAACCCACTACCATTGTGGACTGCTGGAATGCGTTGGATTGTTTTGCTGAATTCACATACCTATAGTATTTAGATGTCAATGGAATACCCATCTCTGACAGGACTAAACAAAAAAGGGGATACAAAGGAAGAATCATTTTGTATCTGTATACACAGAATAGTTAAGATAGAGATACAGCTACTTTTGCTTAATTCAGTGAGAAGAAAGATTTGTACTAACAGTGTTTGGACAGGATATCCTGTCTGCATCTTGTACTATGGATAACCACTAAGAAGATAACAATGTACAATGTATTAATTATTGAAATTGTCCTATTAATCAGTTTTGAAACTCTCTCATTGCTATTTGTTTCTCAATAAAATAAAATAAAATGGAAGGAGCCAAAAAAAAAAGAGTTGAAATTTGAAATCAAAAGAAAAATAAAATAAACCTTTCCTGTCTTAATTTTGGCTGTATTTTGTCCCAGCAATGGTAAAAAGTAACCAAGACACCAGATAAATCTGATATTTTAATAGTTATCCAATAATTATGTAATAACTTATTTTGTTGCTAGTTGTGTCTGCTAACTATTGCTGTTCATAGGATTCTACTGTGAGCTCATTTTCAGTGGTATATTTCTTCTGTGAGAAAGCTGTGCTGCTTGCATTGATGGTATAATCCTCTAGAGCTTTGACAAGGACCCCAATATATTACCATCCTGGGCCGCATTTTCTGTCTGTTTCTTCAGTTGAAGAATCCCTTTATACAGGTAGTATAAATTCATGATGCAAACAATAAGAGGATATGCCCATGATTAAAAGTTCCCAAGAAATTGTCTTTCCCCGTAAGACACAAAATAAGTTTTTTCATCATCTTCCATGAAAATAGATGATAGATTATTTTTAAAAATAAGTAAATGCTATGATATAAAGTCTATGATCATGTGAATAATGGAATGAAGACATTGAAAGGTAATAAGCTCATTTTGCATTAGCAAGATGGCCTTGGAGGGAATTAATTTGAGCTTAACTGCATAGAATAACACTAAAATAAAGGTGTGGGACACATTTCACAGGTTAGGCTAGCTGTCCTCTTCCTCTTGGTGGTATTGTGCATGCTATATATATCCATGCCTTTCCCAAAACCCATAGAAAACATACCTCAGTCCAAGTTATTGCAAATATATAATTTCATAATTTTTACAGAACACATTCTATAATTTTAACCCATTCATAAATAAATTTGGAGTAAGATATTTCTAGTAATAGCTTTAAAGCCTTAATGAAGTTAAAATTATGTAGGGAAATCTTTTTAAAAACCATATGTGTAGGGTTTCCATACACAGCCATCTTATGGAAGTCTTATCTCTGAATATGGTCTCAGTTTCTGGTTTCAGCAATGATATTTCAATTCTATGAGTATAATTATAAATAACTCAAACACTAGTTTAAAATGTTAACTTTGACTTTGAAAAATTATTTAGGAATAACCATTATAACAATGAAAACCCTGAATAAAAATTAAAAGTTTCAAATCAATAAACAGGGGCTTAAGCTAAACCTTAATCCAGTAGTGACTGTAATGCATTGATTTTATTCAGAGTATTGACTATATTGTGTCAAGTGCATTCTTGCTTCATTTTATACCAGCCACATCCAGAAAATTGCACAGATTGAGAATGTCATCCTTAGCCACAAAATGAATAGGTTTGGCCTTGCATGTAAACTCTGACTTACCTTGCCTAATCAAAAAGATTGGAGCATAAAGGTTCTGCTCAAATAGCACCTTCTTGTCTATTTAACATATAGCATCTGGATTCTGAGCTTTGGGTTAACCAAATAACCATCTGTTAAAGAACTGTCAACATGAAAATGTTACAGTCCTCATTTTCCTTGCAAAGTTTTCTAGAAATTAACATTATCCTGGTGATTGTGACTACGTGTAATTATAACTTAGGTTTGATTCATCAGCATAAGTTTGGAAATTCAGTACAAAAACATTAACTGATTTTTTGTCTGGCGTCTTCCTCTCTCCCCACTAGTCACACCTACTGAGCTTTCTCTCTTCATGGTGCTCCAGTCATCCTGGGCTCTTTGCCACTTATCAGATATAGTCGTGCTCCACACAACAGCTTTCAGTCAGGCAGAACGCATGTGCTATGGTCATCCCAGGAGATTATAGTGGGGCAGAAAGCTATTGTCTACCGAGGTTGTTATCACATTTCTTAAATGCCTATGGTGATGTCAGTGTAAACAAACCTACTGCCCTGCCAGTGGTTTAAAAGTAATGCATATACATTATAAGCACATAACACTTGATAATGATGTAAATGACTCATATTGGTTTCTCTGTTTACTCTATACTTTTTATTAGTTTTAAATATACAAAATAAATACTTCTACTTATAAAAAATAAATACATGGTAAAGCATTATGTGCACGTATGCCAACAGCAATGTCATATATCCCATGTTTACTCTTTCTTAATCAGGCCATTTTTCCTCTTGCTTGATTCAGCATCACACTTTTCTGCTCACTATGCCAATAGAAGCAAGAGGACATGATATGTAGATAGGCAGATACATACTACATATAGACGCACAAAAATATATGTGTGTGTGTTTGTGTTGTGTGTGTGTATTACATACAAACATGCACACTC
The DNA here is from genome assembly GCF_000260255.1 of Octodon degus. Taxonomy (NCBI): domain Eukaryota; kingdom Metazoa; phylum Chordata; class Mammalia; order Rodentia; family Octodontidae; genus Octodon; species Octodon degus. The sequence goes on along the minus strand of NW_004524595.1, from coordinate 24,067,066 downwards.
ACACCCAGTAGCCTAAATGAGTCATAGGCCACACCACATGGGTTTGTAGTACACCCTAGTGTGCTCACAAAACCTCCTATTGAACGTGTTTCAGCACATGTCCCTGTAACTGAGTGATGAATGACAGTATGCAGGCAGATCACCATCTCTGAGCATTTGCCCTTATTTTTCCCTGTGTCTGGGACAACCATGTGGACTGGCTCCACACTTCTTTCACTCCATGCTTCTGTCACCCTTTCATGGACGACTTCCCTAGTCACTATGTTGAAAATTGAGTCCTATCCTCATCTTCCTCAATTCTTTTTTAACTTTATCTGCAACACTTTTTAATATCTAAACATGGTTTGAATTAAGATAATAACATTGGAAGAGAAAGAAAAAGGTAATTAAGTCATATTTAGGTAATGGAATTAGAGTGGCCAGGGAGGTGTCTTGGGTATAGGCAGGCATGGCAGGGAAAGGAGTCAGTCACATACCTCCATCTTGTGTAACAAGGTTGTTGTAGGTCTGCTAATTGAATAGACTGTGCAGAAAGAAACGTAATCTTACTGGAAAGACCATGATTTTGGAGGTGATTATGTTTTTGTCTCTTCAGTGTACAAGTGATTTTATCAGGATTTGGGGTCTAGACTGGTTCTGCATTGCTACAGGTTGCTGTAGAGCTGGTGATATTGCTTGAACAGCTAGACAAACCGTGAAGCATAAGAAAAAACTAAGAAAAGGCCGCAGCCTCAGGAAGTTGCTTATTTCTCTTCTCCCCCTACTCTTGCTTGGGATATGCCTAAGTCTTCACAGGGACTACAAGATGAAGCAGGGTCATAACTAGATAGAGTGCCCTAATTTTCAAATACAAGACAGCAGATGAGACTTTCACCTTGGACAATTCAATATCCTAATGACACTTGTCTTAGTTACTCATCTCTCATTGCTGGGACAAATACCCGACACTGAAAATTAAGGAAGGAAATGTTTATTTAACTCACAGTTACTGGAGGTTTCAGTCTATACTAGGCTTGCTCCAAGGCAGGGTGGAACATGGCAGAGAGCAACATTTCATGGAGGCTACAAAGAGCAGAGAGTGCAAATGGGAAGAGGAGCAGCAACCATGGCAGCAGAGAGCAAGTCTGTCTCCCTTATGTTGCATTCAAGTCATCTGTCCCTCACTGGGTGTAGTACTCACACCCATAATCCCAGTGGATCATGAGTTAATCACAAACTCTAGAAGTCCACTCCATGACTGCATGAGACTTTTTGGGGACAACTAAACACAAACCATAGCAACACACTGAAAATCAAATATGAAAAGAAATAAGCCATTTGGCCTTTATAAGCCTCAACTGCAGTTAGTATTTAGGAGGTTTGTGTTACGGCCACAGTTACACAGCCTAGCTCTATCTTACTCATCCTGAAAAAGTGATTTCTTGTCATTTTTGTGCTCTTTTTCACTGCCATATGCATTGCAAATTTGTATGTGTATTTATATATGTTTTTATATATTTAAAAACATTGTATATGGGATATCCACCTCTTTATGTGTTTATTAGCATGTGTGCTGATCATTTCTAATCTTCCTGTATTTAACAAAGAAACATTGTGCACAAACATCCTGGTCTTTATATGTTTATTTTTTATATTCTGACCATTTCTAAGTCCTATTTGAACAAGTTTACTAATTTGAGAAAGGAAAGTTTTCCTGGTCATTACTCTCTTAAGAGAATAATAAAGGCCAAATATAGTAATCAGATGAGTATCATAACTTTGAATATAAAAGCAACAGAGACAACTCAACTCATTGGTAAACTACAACGTTGAACACTCATTGAAGTTAAAACCAGTTTTACCTAGGAAGATAGTTGATTTTTGTGAATATCTCTACTGTTTGTACCCATGATTAATAAATTGCAGACACCCCCTCCCCAAAAAAACATGAGCACTTCTGCCTAGCTTCTTTTATTCTATCAAATACTTTTCCCCAACTTGTATTTTAAACACTGACAAAAAGTGGAATGTGAAATCATTAAGAATTTGATTTCACAAAGCTGAGAAAAGGGATCTGGGGACAGAAGGAGGCAGGAAGGAGGAAGAAGGGGAAGTAAAAAGGATCAAAATGTGTGTCCATTTCCCTCAATGAATGTATGTATTATGTATTGCAAACATATATAATAAAAACAAAAATGTACATGCTGCTTGAAAGTTTAATGCTCTTTATTTTAATTTTATTTATTTATTTATTTATTTATTTATTTAAGAGAGGGTCTCAGTATGCAGTTCACTCTTCTAGTGATTCTCCTGTGTTAGTCTTCCCAGCCCTGGGAATACAGGCACGTGCCACCACGCCTGGTTTCAGTGGCAAGCATGGCGTGCCTGGACTTCTTTAGCTATTATAGAATATTAAGAAATTATTTAACTTTATTAGTACAGTGCAGACATACATAATGTTCACATTTGTCATATAGAATTTGCCTTTGTAAATAATATGTGTTGATTCTTCTTTTTATCTTCATTCCCATTCTGTCCTTTCAAACCTCCCCATTCCTTGTTCATATAGCTCTGTTTTCATTTTATATTTCTTTGCTGATATTTTTTCTTTCCCTTCCTTCCTTTCCCTCTTTGCAATCTCATGTTATTTTTTTTCCTTTAGAACAGTGTCTTCCCACTTCACAATACTTACAGTACACTTCAGTTCTTATTTAAAATTTCAGTTTCTCGCACTAAAGAAATAATGCAATATTTGTACATGTGTGTCCACTTCATTTCACTTATGATTATGGTCTCAAGGTCCATCCATTTAATTATAAATGTCTCCTTTTGTCCTTCTTTATGGCTCAGTAGTACTCTATTTATGAAAAAATACATTTTTTTAAAATCCATTTATTGTTTGATGGGGACTTGAGTTGCTTCTAAGATTTAGCTCTTACAAACTGTTCTGCTGTAAACATGGGTATGTATATATTTCTGTGGTATGATATATTGAATTCTAGAAACACATCTAGAAGGAAAATAGGTGAATAAAATGGGACTTCTAATCCTAAGTCTTGAGGAATGTCTGTACTGATTTCCTCAGAGATTTTACCATTCTCCAATGCCACTAAAAGTGGAGATAGTTTTCTTTTTCCCACTGCCCTGTCTGCTTTTGGTATTACCTGTTTTCTTGATAACAGTCATTCTTTCTGGAATGAGATAGAATCTCGTGTTGTTTTTATTTTAATTTCTTGAATAAGTAGTGGTACTGAAAACGTTTTCACATCTTTATTTGCTGTTGATACTTCTGGGAAGTATCTGTTCATCTCAGATGCCCATTCTTGGATTGAGTTTTTGAATTTGAAGTGTCTAAATTTTTTCTAGTTCTTTAAAGGTTTCATTATTTGCAATTAACATGATACTCTACATTGAAGATTCCAAAATTCCATCGGAAAACCTCTAGATTAATAACCAGATTCAGCAATGCAGCTGGATACAAAGTCAGCACTCAAATATCAATAGTCTTTATGTACACAGATACCAAACTCACTGGGAGAAAAATTAGAGAAACAACGCCTTTCACAATAGCATCAAAAATGAGGTATATAGGAACCAGTATAACACAGGAAGTAAAATATCACTGAAAGCTACAGTACTCAGACAAAGAAGATTAAAGAGACTATCAGTAAATGAAAAGCTATCCCTTGGTCAAGAAATAGGAAGAAACAACATAGTAAAAATGGCCATACTCCCAAAATTTTTGTACATGTCTAATGCAACTCCAATCAAAATATTATTAGCATACCTCACAGACTTAAAATATTCCTGAAATTTTTGGAATAAAAAGATATATAGAATAGCAAAAGCAATTCCTCACAAAAAGGCAAGATGGGTGCATCACAATCTCTGACTTGGAATTATACTACAGTGATACTGTGATAAAAACAACATGGTACTGGCTAAAAAACATACCTAGGGACCAATGGGACAGAGTAGGCAAAACAACCTCAAATACACTCCTGTCTGATTTTTTTTATTAATTTTATTGAGAAACAAATAGCAATGAGACAGTTTCAAAACCCATTAGTATGACGGTTTCAATAATTAATACATTGCATATTGTTGTCTTCATAGTCATTATTCATAATGTAAAATGATGTAGAGTCTGCCTAAGGAGAGTCACATGGAGAGAAAACAGTCTCTCAGGCTTTCACAGAGAGCAAATTGGTCAAGCAATGGCCGTGACTCATCCACAAGGCTGACACCGACAAAGGATCTACAAAGTGCGGTACAGGGTCTCAAGGTAAATTCTGAGGAGATTTGGCTGACTTTGTCAGATACAAAAGTTACATTTCTTGTTATTTAGATCTTGCTATATCTTGGTCTTAACCATCCAGCAGAAAAGTATAAAAATGAGGTATTAAAAAGTGAAGCCATATGAATACGCTGAGCTGTGAAATGCTCAAGTCAACAACTTCTGACATTGTCAGTCCTATGGATAACCCACTACTATTATGGACTACTGGACTATATTGGATTATTTTCCTGAATCTACCTGATTTTTTGACAAGGGGCCAAACGTGTTCACTGCAAGAAGGATAAGCTCTTTAATAAATGGTGCTGGAAATACTGGCTTTGTACATGACAAAAACTAAAACTGGACCCATATCCAGCACCATGCACTAAACTAAACACAAAATGGACCAAATCTAAATATTAAAACTAAAAAACTAAATCCACTGGAAGATAACGTAGGACTCTAGGGGACATAGGAGTAGGAAAGGACTTTATGAACAAAACCTTGAGTACATAGGAATCATCAAGAAGAATCAGCAATTGGGATTTTTCCCACTTATGAAATTTTGCACAGTAAAATAAATCACTAACAAAGTGAGAAGGCAACGCAAAAGTGGGAAAAATACAGGATTTAATTGTGACTCAAGAAGCATTACAAGATTGATGAAATGGAACAAATGGCTGAAAGGTGCAGTAAATGTCATTGGGTTTATTTCATTTGGGGAGTTTTGGAGCAATCTTACATAGTCACTATCCATCGATGAACTGAATTGGATTATTGAGTTTGGGCATTTTCATAGACAGACACTGAAAGACATAAATATTTGGAGATCAAAAGGTTAATTAGTAATCAAAATCATGATAACACAAAGGCTTTAATTGTTTACTGAAATAATGGAGTTTAGTGGAATCTCTTTTATAAATGATTCCCCTTTTTTGTCATTCTGTGAACTCTAGTTACCCCAAACTAAATGTACCTGACATCATCATAAAACAAAACCTGGGGATGCAACACAATGAGAAATGCTGACAGCACAGTGCAGAAAATCATAAAATTAATAACTTATACCCTGTTGTGAGACTTCATTAAAAAAAGAAAATACCTGTATTATACATGTAGCCATCACATTATACAAATTACACAAATTGTTGTGGTTTCCATGGATCACATCTCTTGTCTATACCTTATCCATTTATTGATGCTTTTTGTACTTCATTATATTCTACTTTTCTTTTATTCAGAATAGCCTTAAAGTTAAGTTCAATATCAATGTAGATTTATCCCTGACTTTTCATTTTGTGGATTACCTTATGTATTCATTTGCTTTGATTAAGTAGCCCTGGTCATTGCCATAACTACAGAATTTCTGAAATCTCAATTCAAAGTCCTATCTCATCCTAGACATCTCATCGCAGGTCATTCACTCTACAGATTCCCAGTAACTGGGATTACAGGACATTTTGGCAGGAGTCAGTTCACCCAGTCATTGTGTTTATTTAAAAAATAACTTCACTGTTATAAGACTTTCATTATATTCACAGTTTGTTGATCAATAAAGAAGTTCAGACGTTAGAAGTTGAAAGAATGATAAAGTTCAAACCCACTGTGAGGAATTAATTCTAAGATAGTGAAATAACCAGGTTATTCTGGTAAAGAACAAAGTTAAATGACAGAAGAGAAAATGGGACTATCAAAAATATATTCTAAACAAAAGCAATTTTCAGCTGGTTCACATGAAAACATTTGAACAAGATTGAGAATGTTTAATCATACACCTCTCTATAGAAAAATACTTACATATGCAATTTTGGAGTATGTAAAGAGTACCTTAAAATCATAAATGTCTATATAGGCAAAAAATAAAATCTGCAGAATAAAACATGCGGAGCTTGTCTAAATGTTCCTTTCATAATACCATAGAGAATACAAGCATGTTATAAACATTATTCTACTTACAACCTCTTATGATTGATAAGGAAACATAATTTTGAACACTTACTGTAATGTTGAAATTATCACCTTAAATATAATAGGCATATGCTGAGCTGTAAAAGGCTCAAGTCAACAACTTCTGACATTGCCAGTCCTACAGAAAACCCACTACTATTATGAACTACTGGATTGTATTGGAGTATGTTGCTGAATTCACACACCTACAGTATTTAAATGACAATGGAATACCCTTCTCTGACAAAACTAAAGAAAGGGATATAAATGAAGGGCCATTTTGTATCCATATATTCAAAATAGTTAGGATAGATATACAGCTCCTTTCTCTTAATTAAATGAATAGAAAGATTTTTTCTAATAGTATTTGTGGACAGGATATCATGTCTGAATCTAGCACTATGAGTAAACAATAAGAAGACAACAATATGTAATGTATTAATTATTGAAACTGTCCTACTAATCGGTTTTGAAACTGTCTCATTGTTATTTGTTTCTCAATAAAATTATTTAAAAAAATAAAATGTAAAGCCATGTTAAAATGCTCAGCTGTAAAAGACTCAAGTCAACAATTTCTGGCATTGCCAGTTTCACAGATAACCCACTACTATAATGGACTACTGGGCTATACTGGATTATTTTGTAGAATTCACACATGTACAAAATTTGAATGGAAATGGAATACTCGTCTCTGGTAAAACTAAACAACAAAAGGGGATATAAAATAATGACCAATTTGTAGTGAAAAAAATATATATCTGTATATACAAATTAGTTAGGATAGATATACAGCTACTTTCTCTTAGCTCAACAAGAAGAAAGATTTTTGCTAATAGTGTTTAGACAAGATATCATGTATGCATCTTGTACTATGAATACTACGAAGCCAATGATATGCAATGCATTAATTATTGTAAATGTTCTACTAACTTGTTTTGAAACTGTCTCAATGCTATTTCTTTTTAAATAAAATTAATTTAAAATTTTCATTTGTTGAAGCAAAAAAAATAATAGGCATATATAAATCTGTCTTTGAAGCTATCACAAATTTTGTGCAATCTATCAAATAATTTAAACTATTCTGACCATTGGGGGTAGAACAGCTGTTAATTGTGGTATGCAAAGCAAAAAATGATGAATAATGTAAGAAATTATTGCCGTTCTTAAGTATTTGTTCCTAGGGTCATAAATCTAGAATCGTTTTGAATACTTCAGCCATATGAGGGCACACGGATGAGTATTTAGAGGTACAAAGTCACCAAATGCAATGTCTGGAAACCTATGCATTGAAAAGATAGAGCTGTACCATGAGAAAGAAGTGAAATCTAATGAAGTGTGGGTATAGACAATACATTACTTTTTTTAGACAGTTCTATATTTTATAATTGACTGCATTGGCTGAGGGATTTCTTGCTACAGTTATAGGACCACAGCTAACATTGAAGATGGGAAAAAATACTATCACTCTGCAAGAAAATTTTAATTAATTGCTAAAGAGAGATTGGAGCATGGGAAAAACAATATCAAATGAAAGGGAATTCACACATTATCTTTTTAATAAAAATTGATTGATCACTAGAGCTGTAGTCTTGCTTTGGTGCAAAAT
>NW_004524595.1:24053169-24059155 GCF_000260255.1 Octodon degus | reverse complement strand
ATGTAGGCAAAGTAAATGATTTTTCAAGATTGCATCAAAGAGAACACATATACAAAGCAAAACAAGAGATATTTCTTCTAGACCCTGAGACTCCTTTTTTTTTCCCTGAGACTCCTTAATACAGCCTTCTCCAATTTACCTAGCTAAGAGACAGTCAATAGTCCATTGAGAAGCTCTAATGCAGGTTGATTATAATAGTCTGGAGGGAACTCTATCTCTTTTTTATTTTTCCTGTACCTGGGATTGAACTCAGGACCTTGCACTTGCCAGGCATCCACTTATTCTAATGAGCTATCTGCCCAGCCCCTGGAAGTCTATTCCTGTTACAGGGGAATACTTCTCTAGGGCTCTCTGACTTATGAACAAATGCTACACAACTGAATTGAAGATCAAGCACTATATTTACATGATTTAGAACAAACATTAGAAGAACAGAATTTTTCCTCCATGAATCAATATCCACCAAAGCCAAAGATAAAATAAAAACAGATAATGTAATTAGACAAAAATTTGATACACTTTAAGCAAATAAAACAATATACTTTCTGAAAGAAACAAAATATTATCTCTTTACTACATCTATTCTATCTACTTCCCGTACTTGTTTTACCAAAAGTCAGTTCATTTTAATTTCCTCTTTCCATAGGTCATAGAAATTGAAAGGAATATCTTATTGAAGTACAATAGACAGATTTTAATATATCTCTTAATGACTCCCTCCTCGTGGTATTCAAACTCTTTTAAATACTCATTTCTAGTGAGAGTAGGCTAGATTTAGTAAGTTTCTTGTGATAGATTATAGAAAAGTGACCAAATGCCACGTCTCATGGCTGTTACAAATTTTGACAGCTTCCAATGTTTCTTGTCTTGAGGACCTCCTGTTAAGATCACTCAGAGTGTGGCAACTGGCTTCCTTCACAGAAAATGAGCCAGAAAGAAATGCAGAGTGAAACCTGTCATCTTTTGTTGACAGCCAGCAAAACACTAAACCCCTCAGTCCAACAGTCTCCTGAGGAACTGAATCCTGCCAACACTAGCATGAGTGAGATTAAAACTAGGAGCTCTCTTCTTCAAGCCTTGAGATCAGACTGCTATGCTCAGCACCACCCAGATTGCAGCCTTCGGAAGCACTCAGATCAACTACGCTCAGACCCCTAGTATTCAGAAGCGATGAGGTAACACATCTACTGTGTGAACCTCTAAATTGGAGGATTACTTGTCATACACCAACAAATAACAAGTAAACAACAAAAAGCTCCCACTATTTTTGCAAAATATTGTCAGTTTCCTAAGATTTAATATTTAATTTTGGTTTAATTCAGACTGTCTGAAATATAAATGAGATAATTACCAGTACCCTTGAAAATAACAATAAATTCAGTACAAAATGAAAAGAATTACCCATAAAAATATTTACCCTTAATTGAGATTATTTATCATCTATCACAGAATACTTGATAAAAAAATTTGTAATAATGCATGAAATTAAATCTTTAAGGTATAAATGACTATTTTTGTATTTCTAATCAAATTTAAAAGGATTACTTGAAGCTCAATGATATCTCTATAAAGCAAACAAATATGCCTTTAAATTTCTAAAATATTGATTTGATTTAATGTGTAAGTCTATTGTTCTTCATATTTTAATATTGTGATACATTATTCTCTGCAAAACTTTGCAAACAGGTAATTAGAATATACAGTTCTATATCATACATATATGAAGATAATGTCATATAAACAATTACTTTACCACAGTTTATATTTTGCAAGGCTGTAAATGATTCTTACACAAATGCCTCACTTTTAAGTTCATATCTACTACTTTGTGCTGGAACTTTTACATTACCGAGAAAAAGACATTGATTTCATGGTTTATAATTATGATATTATAACATATTATTTGAAAATCATAAGCCACTGTATTTTTGAGCATAACATTAATTCATATGAGCATTTCTGTAAATCTGAAAAGTGGCAAGAAATTTGATTTTACATGATCATGTTTAAAGTTGTAATTATGTAGCAGTAAACAACATTCCCATCAATTAAAGGTGAAGCAAAGAAAATTCTGTATTACTCCCAAATGATAAAGAACTAAAATAAAAAATAACGAAAAGACTCTAAGTAATGAAGTTGACATAGCTCTTGAATTAAAAATAGTAGAATCCAAATTTTTTTTTAAAACATCAGAACAAATAATATCCTCTTGTCCAATAACAGTCTCTCTTCTGCTTTCCTGCCATCCTTCTTAGATTCCACACGTTGGGGAGAAAGCACGTGATTCTGTCATTAGACAGAGGAAGGGGTAGAGGAAGAGCAGGCTGAAGGAACATGATGCAGAAGGGTAGAGACAAAAAGTACTGTAAGAACTGAAGCCCAAACACAAGGGAATATGGGAGGAAGAAGTGCAGCACGTGCATCGGAGGAGTGAAAATGACAAAAATATGTCCATTTAATGAATCTGTCAAAATGAAATTCTATTATTTGTTTATTTAATGTATTTGGTTGTTGCAGAGTCTCACTACACAGCTCAGACTCGTGATCCTCCTTTCAGCCTCCCCAGCACTGGGATTACAGGCAGGCACACACACCCAGACTTTGGCCAGCTCAACTCACAGTGAGGGTGGGGCTGGGCCAACATGTGGTGTCTGGATCAAGCTTGGTCCCTGAGGCATAGGCAGACTCTTTAGTCCACTGAGCTATGTCGCTGGCCATCAAAATGAAATTCATTAATCTGTGGAACCAATGTGCACTAAAACAAAATTAAAATTCATAACAATTGTACCCATTTCCAAGTGTTGCTATACTAGCACAATGGAAGAAATGTAAGAGCAAGAGCTGCTGCAGCTCTGAGCAGAAGTGGCTACGTCTGAGGTGCGTCTTTGCTTCCACTGGACGTGGCAGCCTGGGGAGTGACAAAGCGGACCAACCACGACAGCGGGGCATCTTGGGACTTTGCATGACTCACAGGATTGCTCCTTCCTTCCTGTGGATGCATCCAATTCTACTGTGGCCCCTCCTGGTTCCAGTAAGTCAAATGATAAACTGAGCTATTAAGAAAATTTATGAGTAACTAGGTTTAGCTGATGATAATATGCTATCTCTTAACATTTTAAACTTAAAGCTATAAGCAATGAATGTACAACAAATGGCTCATTGTGCTAAACAGTTTTGAAATGGATGATTCTTACAAATGTTTCTTAGGCCTATGTAGGCACCTACTTGTACTCTTTATTTGAACATTTTAGATTAGTAGCATGAGGCAAACTGTGTGTGTGTCTGTGAGCGTGTGTGTGTGTGTGTGTGTGTGTGTGTGTGTGTGTGTGTGTGTGTTTTACTGGGAATTGACCCCAGGACCTTCCCATGAGCTACATCTCCAGGCCTGCCTTTATTTATTTATTATTTTGAGACAAGTTCTTGGCAAATCACTAAGTTGTTTATGTTGGGCTCCGAAATGGAATCCTCTTAGCTCAGCCTCCTGAAGCACTGGGAACATGGTCTGCGCAGCTACACCTGACCATGCATTCTAGTAGCACTTTTCTTGCATGTTCTAGGGAAAATGTACAGTGCCAACTTTGAATGACACATCTTGAAATTAAGATAAATAAAATATGGAAAGTCTAAAGAAAGGAAATAATGTAGTTTGCATAAATCTTATTTTCCTTTGCATCTGGATGTCCCCCACCCCAAAGCATCATGTGGTCATGCGGAGGGGACTTGATTGAAGCTGCTGAATCTAGAGTTTGTGATTTGTTTGTGGTCTAATGCTGGGATGAAGGATATGAGAGCTGCACCCTGGCTGGGCATGTGCCCTGCACACAATTCAGGGGACAGAAGTGGGCTTGCTCTCTCCTCCTCTCTGGTTCACTTTGCTGTCTTCCACGGCACTAAGTAGCTGTCCCTCTTCCATTTGCCACCCTACCTTAGAACCAGCTGATTAGGGACTGAAATCTCTACGAATTATGAGTTAAATAAACTTTTTTTTTCCTTGAACTTCAGGTGTCAACTGTTTTGTTCCAGCAATGAGAAAAGTAACTTACACAGCTCGTAAATTACACCAACAAGCCTTGAAGTGTGGTTTTGTAAATTTTGAAACTGTGAATCGGTTCCATAGAAACTGTAACATAAATAGATACAGATGAATATCACAAAATTTCCCTCATTTCTGATCACCCTAAAATGAAATAGACTGCTTTTTCTATTTCCTTTTTTAGTGCTATGAGTTTCAGCATCCCTAGCAAAGTCATTACTACAGGCAAGCAAATGAACAGGCTTATGGACTTCGGTCAATGACAGGCTCAGAGGGGGCAGACTGTAGCACTCAACCCTTGGGGACACTCTGGGAGAAGAAAATATCCACCAAGCCTCGTGCTCTCTCGCTTTTACTTAGACTATCAGAGCAAAAGAAAAAGTAGTTTGGATTAGGCTCTGTCTCAGGGCTGGATCGTTTTTCTCAGGAAGAGGGAAGGGACAACGGCCATGCATAACATGCTTCACTCATCTGCGCTCCTTGGTGTTTAATCATGTGATTCACACTTAGCCACTTTGTCCCATAGCTTACGCATTTGTTCCTCATAAAGCCTGTGTGTTTCTTGTTCCACATTTTAATTACTTATTCTCACAGAGCTTGCATACCTCTTGCCTCACCCTTTAATTATTTGTGTGGTTTTGCCCCATATTTTAACCATTTGCTTCTCATATACCCTGTTAGCTTTTGTCCTCCAGTTTAATTATTCATTCCTGGCTAGAAGTCCACAATCAAAATCAAACTCCTTTGCACAGGAGGGCCTCTCTCTATTGTAGCTATGCCAACCCTGGGTTCATTGCTTACACAGTTCCCTCTATTTTGGAGTGACCTTCCCAGCACTTGACAAAATTTTATTCAAGACTATGCTGGCCTCTTGGCTTCCCTATCAGCCAGGCTTTGCACTGACTTGTACACATGTGCAGCACTCACTACTGTTTATTGCATTTCAACTTGAGCCTCCACATTCTCCTGCTCCATTGAGAATTCCTGAATTAAATTTTTCTGAAATAAAACAGAACAAAATCAAACTGTCCTGATTGTATCTTCAGTATTTAGTAGACTAGTGTGATTGTTTAATAATAAACAATCCCTAGAAAATGCATAAATAAATCTATCCTTTTTCCCCTTTCAAATCCTTTTATCTCTGTTATAAATTTTTGAAAAGCAAGCAAACAAGAAAAAGAGATAGAGATGCAACCTAATACTGTGGCTACCTTCATCAGCTGGGAATAGATAAATACAGCTGATGTGTGGAGAACAGAAATAGAATCATGAAATCAGAGATTCCTAGACCTAGAGAAGACTTTGTCATATTCTCAGCTGAGTTCAACAGCAGGTCAAGGAGAATAAAGAGTTAGGAATAACCCAAAAAAAAGGAGACACTGCAAAGCTACAAGATAGAAAGAATGGAAAAATACTCTAATACATAGTTAGTGTACATGAGTGCACAGAAGTACAGTAAAATGGCTCTCTTAAAAAAAATCCTAAATTTTATTATCTTATCTGTAAGGCTTCCTTTCTCACTCCCCGGCCATCTTGGTGGTTGCTCCTAGTCGAAGGCCATCCGCACCTAAGGCAGGAAGATGGTGGCCACAAAGAAGATGAAAAAAAATCTCAGAGTCCATTCACTCTAGGCTCCAACCTGTTATGAAAAGTGGAAAATACATGCTGGGGTACAAGCAGATGCTGAAGATGGTCAGGCTGGCCAAAGCCAAATTGGTCATCCTTGCCAACAACTGCCCAGCCTTGACGAAATCTGAAATACAGTACTAGGCCATGCTGGCCAAAACTGGTGTCCACCACTACAGTGGCAATAATGTCGAACTGGGCACAGCGTGTGGAAAATACTACAGAGTGTGCACACTGGCAATCACTGAGCCAGGTGATTCTGGTATCATTAGAAGCGTGTCAGAACAGACCGGTGAAAAAGAAACCAAGCAGAGTTTTCATTAATAA
>NW_004524595.1:24043246-24053009 GCF_000260255.1 Octodon degus | reverse complement strand
ATGTAGATATAGATATAGATATAGATATAGATATAGATATAGATATAGATCGCTAATATCCAATCCTCTCCTGGGTGGTGACTATTGGATCATTTTCACATACTGCTTTTTTTTTTTCCTCCCTGAAAATCAGAAGCAGTGAAAAATGCTGTCTGCAGGCCTACCTCTCTAAACAATTCATTAAGCTTCCTTGGAGTTACTTGAACACTGCTTCCTCATCAGTGTGCTTATGAACATCAAAGCAGCCTCCTATTTATGTGGATGTACAAACAAATGTTGTGTACTTACAATAACACCTATTAAAAATATCTCAGGGAAACATCTGGTGATGTGTGTTTATAATTGATTGTAAAAATTTTCTAAATGACCAATTTGTGAAGTTTTTGACCTAATAGAAAAAAAACTGGATGAACAATTATCTAGTGTTACAAAACAAAACAAAAAATATTTAGAAATTTTTCCTGCATAAAGAAAGAAATGTGTATCCAGTAATATTATTTCTATAAAGATGACAGAAAGCAATTCCCTTTCTTATACATGCATAAATGGATACATTAGCTCATCGAAATCCTAATTACAGTATTTTGTGAATGGCACAGGATTGTTACCTTTACATTTTCAATGTAATACTAAAAACAGGAGATATTTAGGAAAACTCATCCATTTATTATTTCCTCTAACCTATCTCTAGCACAGTAAGTAAATTATGGGTTGTTTTAAGATTTTCAGTGCTCCGTAGTTTGAGTCAATATTTTTATTGTATATTAAATACATTTTAATAATTTTAACGTATACCTGTAAAGCAGGTTTGGTATTGCTGATGCAAAATTCAATACATAAACACACACACACACACACACACACACACACACACACACAAAAAAAAAAAAGATTCAAAGAAACTTCATTGAAAATTCTCCACCTAAGCTTATTTGAAATAAACCCTGTAGAAGTCGGAACTTTCTATACATTTTTCCTCCTTCATATCTCTTGGTGCCAAGGAGACAGCACCATGCAATTAAATTAAACAGGAATCCTATTCCTTCCATTTTGTGGTGTAACTCATACAATAGAGTCTAAAGCCCATAAGCTCGTGTGACTCTTAAAAATTTAATTGTTTAAAATATTTCACTGAAGCTCTAGGGGAAGTTTACATAAACAAAAATATAAAAACTGAGTCTCCATCTAAGCAACAGGTAATAAAATAATACAAAGTTTTATTGTGTACAATCTTTTATTTGTTTCCAGTGGAAGGAAAACATAGAGGAGAAACATTGTTAATAAAATGTGGATAAATAGCGTCGATAATTTCTCATTAATCTGCAGAACATAAAGGGAATATTTTACTCCTCTTGGAGCAGATTTCACAAAAAGGAATAAATTTAGAACATGTGAAAATCTCCATAAGAGCGCTGGAAGCAAAACTTTGTGGTCTAAGAGACACAATGACTTTATTTTAAGTTTATTTTCATCAGCCCATATCTGCGGCACATATGACTATGTTAGTCACAGAGAGCTGGTCCATGTATATGGTGCATCTTAATTTTGTTTTCAGTTTCCTTCCACTCTCCAACCCCTACCCCTCCTCCATCTTTTGTGCAAAATGTCTGTCTTCCTGTTTGCTATTATCTGTCTTTTACTTTGTCCTTTAATTTCTTTATATTTTGGGTCCCACATATTAGAAAACATGCAATATTTAAGCTTACATGTCTGATTTATTTCACTTAACATAATCATCTGAAGGTGCATGGATTTTCCTACAAATCATTCAATTCTCTATATGAACAGATAAACTGTAATTACTCTGAAGTTATGGTATGCATCGGACAGGCACCCAAGCTTGTTCCTCGGGAGCCAGGCCACAGTGAGCCTCTCAGCAGGGGAAGCATTGCACCAGGACAAGACCAGCATTTTCTCATAACATGTTAAGAAAAGACACCTAAAACAATAATATTAATCTGTGTTGCAGTGATGTAACCAGCAATGAAAATAACTGGCATCTATGCACCTGGTGCTCCTGTAGCCCCTCACATGCATAATCACATCAATCCTCGCTGCCTCCCCCTCAGGAAGGCTGTATTTTCATCTTTATTGCGGAGCTGAGAAAGCACAGATACAAACATCTGATGCACTGTCAAGTTTGTAGTACGAGGAATTAACAGAGCCAAGCTGGAAAACTATCGTAAGGAGAAATCAAAATAAGATTTCAGGAACTTAATAAAGTTAACATATAAAAAATATTACAGATTGAGAAGATACATGGCACTTTCAGAAACCTTTTAAAACCTGTTTTCTGCATGAGTACATGTAAATATACGCAGTCTAACTTCCCTAAGAGTTTATTATAATTCCTTCAAATGCAGTACTTTAATAATAAAGTGCTAATTGCCTTTTCTATTACTGTAACCGTTAGCTACTTAGTTGGATACACTAGATAGTTTTGGAGAAGTTTCCTGGTAAAACAAGCTGAAAAATAATTCTTTATGTACAAATCTATCCAATTATATGTGAATGGATCACTACTAAATTCATGAACATTCAGCCACATTCTTCTCCATTTTATATTACTGATGAATTCTAAACTGACAACAGTTAATACTATCTGACTTTTTTAAAATTTGTGCCTACTATGTCAATCAGCCAAATGCATGTGTAACAACATTTATTCATCTCAAAAACATTTTATGCCTTTAATTTGAGCCACGGCTTTCCTTTGGCTTTAAATTTCTGAGAAGCTGATTTAAGTGAAACTTGGAGAAAAAGAAAAGACACCAAATCACTTCAAAGATATAGACAGATTCCCCAGAACAAAGTCACTTTCTTTTTCATGTGACTCAAAGTGTATTTATACCCAGAAGTCACTGAATTTAAGAGAGTTTGCACAGACTTTCCACCACTCCAACTTCCGTCCTATGACGTCTTGTGCTTTTCCACTGAAAACATTGATGCACAAAGACTCTCCCATAAGATGTAATATTTGGAGGTTTTCTTTCTTTTCCTCTGAGATTCTTCCTATGCTGTTATCAAATGAATCTCCCAGGTCAATGTCAGAGTGACCCTAAGATGGTAATCAGAATTAACTTGTGAGCATAGAGTTGACATTAGGTCTGCAAAAACTGGCCACACTTATGTATGAAGAGAAACTGCTGTTACAGTTTGTGTCTAGCTGTCCCCCTAAAGCCTCATGTAGTCATGGGGTAGGGACTTCTAGAGCTTGAGATTAACTCATGATCCACTGGGATTGTGGATTTTAGTATTCTGGGATTATTCAGTAACTGAATGCAATTTAAGAGAGATAGACCTCTGTAGCCATTGTTGCTGCTACTTCTCCATTTTGTTCTCTGCTCTTTGCCACCACCAGTAAAGGTTGCTCTCTGCCATGTGCCAGTCTGCCTTGAAGCCAGCTGAGTATGGACTGAAACCTCCAGTAACTGTGAGCTAAATAAACCTTTCCTTCCTTCATTTTGGATGTTGGGTATTTGTCCCAGCAATGAGAGAAGAGTTACTGACATATATGCCTAGTTACCATCTCATGTTATCTTCCTGCTAATGTACCAGAAAGACCTCAGCAGGTAATATTTTCCTTAAGTCTTATCCTAATTTTCATTTTATTCATTGCTTTCCCTGTTTTCTTTTTACACCATTAAAGGCAGATAGAATCAGGTTCTGATGTTTTATTGCACAGAGTGTCATGATAGATAACAATAATGTGCTGTATAGTTCAAAAGCCACCCAATAAAAGCTATTTGGAAGTTGTTTACCATAAAGAAATGACACATGTTTGGGGAGCAACAAAGGCTTAGCATGAGTTAGCACTACACAATGTTAAATGTAGCCAGATATCAATTTACACCAACAACATGTAAAACACATACCAATTAAGTTCCAATTAAATTTTGAATTTAGCTCACACTTTGTTTACAAAAAAAGCTTTTAAAATTACCTTATAAAGAGGGTGAGGGCCAGCAAGATTGCTTAGTGAACTAAGCACCTGCTCTGGCAAGCTCAGAGGCCAGGGTTCGATCCCTGACACAGCATACTGCACCAGCCCTGCCCTGAGACATGCTGAGCCAGTGACAGAATCTGGGTGTGGCAATGCACACCTGTAATCCCAGCCCTGAGGAGGTTGAAAACAGGAGGAAGACCGGTAGTCTGAGCTGCATAGTGAGACACTGTACCAAATACATAAAAATAAATAAACAAGATGGTAAAAAGTTCAAAAGAAACAATGAAAAGCAATTTGAAACATCCATGTTTTCTATAAAAAGTCAGTTTTTCCTAAAGGGACAGAGTTAATCAAATGTTGCCTTTTTTACAACTTTTTTGCTAAGAGAAAAATCATGTTTCCAACTTGAGCAAGAAAGGTCTTATCAAGATTATCATCGGGAATATTCTGCCAGGTTCCACAAACATTTTGAATTTTTTGAAAGAGTGGGAAATGTGAGCTCTAGACACTGAGCCTGGATGCCTGATTTCCACAGGGATGCAATACCTCGGGTTTGAGAGCTGGCTGCATGCCAGGAACCCGAGGCCAGCATGTCCTGGGCAGTAAAGCAGATGTTAGGTGTTTCCACAGAAAGCTGAAGCAGGTCCCCATAAAGCATGACGGTGTCCAAGTCATGCATTCTGCTATAGTTTCCTTTCCTGTCTTCATTAGGGCTCTTAAGAGCCATGTCCAATAGAACACTGAGCATCCACCCAATCAGTGCATCTTGTGGACAGCTTAGCTGCGCCAGAACTTGTAGCTCAGTTCCTTACATTTAGTAGACAGAACAGATTTCAGTTGCCAATAAACTTTCAACAAAACAGAATCTATGTAGCTTTCCTGTTAACAGAAGTATATGCATGACAAGGAGAACTATGTAAGCATCTGACAAAAGCCAGAGCCCCTGAATGGATTCTGCACCTGAGATTTGACTAAATTTTTAGCTAAAGCAAGAAAACAGCAAGGTGTGCAAATTTAGGAATCCTGGCAAAGAGCTGTTTTGGGTACAAATGTTAATTTTCACATGGCATTAACTTTTCCAACATACTGAGTTTCTTTAAAATGTACATAAGCTATAAGTTAAAGTATACATCATCAGCATGGTCATTTGTTCCAGGGAAGGCAGCCACATTTCCATTCCTGTTTTCCTACATTGTATCTGGACTGAGCACCATGGGCCCAACTTAGAGGCATCTTGCAGCTATGCATATCTGGAAGCATTGTTGTCTGTCACAGCTGAGGATAAATTAATTGTGTGCTAACAAAGTTCTGACACAATGTATGTTTACTGTTTCTCCATGAAAATATTTTACCCATTATTCTGTCTTGTATTGTTTAAATTTAACTCCCAAACTGCTAGATATACAGAAATTCCTGACATCTTCAGACATTTAATTGTAAGTAATCCAGTTTGTACTGCGCCAGCATTGTTGTGAACAAACTCATTTATCTGAGAAAACTCTACCGAGATAATGGAAGAAAACCTGGATTTTATTTTCAATGGCAGTACTCAAAATCATCCAATCCATTCACTCATTTTCATTCTTTTAAAGGACTGAATTAAGATCATATTTGTATTTTAAGATATCATTTTTAAAAATATTTTCGCTTGATGCCATCAAACATTAGTTATCTAAACAGAGAGTAACTTCAAAGATGATGATACTCTCAAATAGTTTATAATTCTTAGAAAGCATATTCATAAATAAAAATTGTGTAAGACTGGATTTGAAGCAAATTCAGAGATTTTGGAAATAGAATGAAGAAATAGTAAAATCAGAAGAATAGAAAACATACAATGGCAATATTAAGTGAAATTTTTGTTCTCTATTATCCCCCACAAACAAAGGCTCAGACAAAATGATAGGAGAAAAATACACCCATCTTCCAAACTAAAATTGCCAGACTACCTAAGCCAAAAGTACACAGGGAGGGTTTCTACTTGCCTGAGCTACCATAACAAGGTACCATCAACAGTGACTTAAATAAAAGAAACTTATTTCTCACATTTTTAGAAATGAGCAGTCTAAGATCAAGTTGTGTGCAGGAACTGACTGATTCTGAGGTCCTTTCCTGGTCTGTAAGCCACCATCGTCTCCTTGGACCTTCGTGCTATTCCCCTGTCTTATTGGTCTGTGCCTAAAGTTCCTCCCATGATGACATCAGGCATGTTGCATTAAAGCACACTCTAATGATTTGATCTTACATAGGTAGAGACATTATTCCACAGCCTCATGCTGAGGTCCTGGGTGTGAGGGATTAAACATAGGAATATGGAGGTACATGTTTCACACATCACAGGACTCAGCAGAAACCTAACGTAAAGCTCTGCATCATCTCAAGGGAATTGTATGTGTTAATTTATTATTGCTGGACATAATACCCAAAATGCATCATTTTAAGGAAGAGTAGTCTAACTTAGCTCACACTCCCCTGAGATCCAATACAAGGTTGGCAGGCTCTAAGTGAGTATCCCATATGGAAGGACATTGCAAACCAAAGATGCCTCATACATGGTGGCTGGAAAGTAGAACAGCAAAACATGGATAGAGAAGAATGAGCAATAGCACCTATATAGAACCCAAGGTCATGCGTCTAGGAGTCATTGAGACACAACCAGAAGCATGCTTTACAAACCAGCTAAGGATTTCTTAATCAAATGAAAGTTGAGATATCAGACAAGTGGTCAAATTCACTTTGTCAGCTTCACATCCAATCATACCTCTTTAACAATAGTTAATCTCCAAATAAAGACCATAGCAAGTTCAAGTTTCCTTCTAACATAAAGCAACTATCCCAACTATGATCATAAGTGTAATATTCACTTCCACAAAGACTTAACAGTGCCAGTGCTTTTCAAAAGTCAAAGTGCAAATGTCTCATGAAACTCAAGGCAACTTCTGTGAATCTCTGTTCACAAATTACATAATTCCGGGGACCTGCCCATTAGCTCCATTGTTCAAGCCCCTGCTCATGCAAATGTAGTCAGGTGCAGGATACTACTTCCTGTTCAATCCCCACCTCCACCTGCATTACCAGATACACCCTTAAGGCAGCCTGAGCCAGCTGGAGAAAAAAAAAAATCATTCTCAACTTTGGGCCAGGGAGATAGCTCAGTAGAATAAGTGCTTGCCTGGGAAGCTCAGGGTCCTGAGTTCAATCCCTGGTACCGAAGGGGGGAAAAAAACAAATTACATAATTCTAAGGTGTGATGGCACAGAATAAAAATTCCCATTACAAAAGGGAAAAATGGGGGATAAAGAAAGATTTAATCACAAGCAAAGATCAAAACCCACTAAGTCTGCTGTTTCCATGTCTGGCAGCTAGAGCACATAGTGGTGAGATACTAGTTTCTGAAGACTGAGGGAGGCCCAACCCCTATGTTCCTTACCCACCTCTCCCCAACCCCGCTTGCCTATTTGGATTTTCGCTTTGGCTGACTCCACTCACAAGCTGCAGCTTTGCTCAGTAGAAGTTCCATGTTGCCGGCATCTCCACTGTATCCAGCTTGACACATTGTCCTCTCAGAGGCTTAGTCTATTACACATTCCTTTGAAATCTGGGTGGAGGAACATTTACCCCACAACTCACCCATTCCACATGTCAACAAAACCAGCATCATTTACATAATGCCAAAAATCTGCTCTCGGAGAAAGTAACAATCAGGGCATTCAGACCATAGCTGTAGTAGCCTCTTTGCTTCTGCTTGCTTGGGTGGTCAACCATGCTATAATGAATTAACTCCTGAAGGAGACATTCTCAAGCAAATTTCCCAAAGACCATCATCTCAAATGAAAGCCTAGTACTCTGCATTCTTGTGTCTGCAATGGGTGGGGTCTTGCTGATCCCTGAGATATCCTCAAGGTATCGTTCTTTGTATAGGAATCGGTACAAGATGCTTGATTTGTTTTTAATGGCACTAAATTTCTTCAGTAGCCACACATTGTTTGGCTCTAACTTTACACATGGCTCCTTCTGGGCCACTATTTAAGATTTTCAAATTATACTTTTGTTTTTGCCCCTGATTCCCACTGTGAGTCTGACTCAAAGAGCACTGAAGGTGCCAAAGTGCAACTGATACTAACTAGCATGCACAATTGTGTGAACCAATTTATCATAATAAATATCTCCAGGTAGAGGATAAATTACAGATAGATAGACAGACAGACAGACAGACAGACAGACAGACAGACAGACAGATATTGCCTCTGCTGATAGAATAGAGTATTTTCCATGGTCCAATATGATCAACGAATAGGAGGCTATTACTTGTATCTCTTTTTAAGGTAAACCTGTCAACAAGTCTACTCCTCAGGAAGACACTGGGGTGACATAGACTGCAGAAGAATCTGAGGAAGTAACACAGTTCCCAACAAAAGAGATGCATTGCCTGCCCCCATGCACACTACAGCTGCTGAAACTTTTTTTTTTAAAGCACCAAGATCCCTCAGGATAGAAGTATTTGATATTGAACATGAACACACATAGACCACACACAGCAACATTTCTTAAATTAAAGTGCCTTGCTCCTGACCTCATTTCAGTTCTCTTCTTCTAGCCTAGAGTGGCCAGAGACAAGTGAGACAGATGAACAGAAACAGCTGGCTGAACTGACCGTGTTCATTCTATTTGCTTCCCAGGCTAAAGCCAACTCACTTAAATTATTTTTGAAGCATTTTTTCTAGGTTGCTGAGTTTGATATGCCCAGTACAAAAGCAATATGGTTAGGCTGGAAGGTGCTCAAACCTTTTTGTTAACCATAAATGACCAAGAAAATCCATGAAGACTGCTCATGATGTGCTCTAGACTCTAGAGAGGTTAGCTCCATAGATGTGTGAGGGCAGTTATGGAGAAGACTCTCGCCTTCTAATTTTACCCAGTTAAAGTCCCACTTATGCAAAATATGTGTTGATAGTGCCTTGTCATGCTACTAATATAAAATAAGTTAGTAAATATCATTTTCTGGGAAGAGTACTTGTTATTTTCAAACATTTTGCTTAGATATGATGAATATTTAAAGCAGAACTATAGTATGTCAAATACTGTGTTAGCTCCTAAATGCACAAATGTAAATGAGATGGAGTCCTTTAAAGAGGTAACAGTTGAAAGTAGAAGAGGAATATATGAACTGCAAGTCCACGTATTGCATTAGTTGCTGTGGCAGAGGTAGCAAGAAGACGTCACTAGATAATGTCGAAGTAGCAACAGCCTCACCCAAAGAGTCACCATGGGGCAAGGTGGGTGGAGCACCCATCGCACCTTGAGTGCAGGTGCAGAAATAGCAAGTGGCCCAAAGTAGCAAAGGAGGAAATCATTAGGAAGGAAAACTACTTGCAAAAGTAATTACCCAAAACGGTTAAGGCATGATGGCAGAATCAGCATAAATGTACAGAAGCGGGAACCCATGTGACTGCTAAGCAGAATAAATTCAAATTAAATATATCAGAATGAAGTTGTGGAACTATAAAGAAAATTGGGGAAAAAACCTTTAAACCAACCAGAAAAATATTATTTTGAGTTGGCTTGCATCGCGTCTGCTTCAGATGTTGAAAGTTTAAGCCCCATATCTCAGAAGGTGATTGTAGTCAGAGGCAGGGTCTGAGGAGAAATAATTAAACTGAAATAAGGTCACTAAGATTAGCCCTAACTTTCCTAATCCAACAGAGCTGGTACTACAAAAAGGGGTTCAGAACACAGAGAAAACATTGTTTGAAGACCAGAGCTAAGATGGCCATGAGCAAGTGAAAGAAGGAGATCTGCGAAGAAACCACTCTTAAG
>NW_004524595.1:24040539-24043031 GCF_000260255.1 Octodon degus | reverse complement strand
TAGATTTATAAGATAGATAGAAAGAAAGAAAATTCACTATACAGTCAATATATTTCCAGTAATATAGTCTTCCATGCTTTATTTTTGTGGTATAACTTTACAGGGAGACTCTATGGAAAGGATATGAAATGACCAAAAGGAAACAAAAACGAGTGTTAAGGAAAAGAAGTTAAAGGACTTACCTTGACTAACATCCATACTAACTCTAAAGCTATGAGCATCAAGATAGTGCAGTGATGACAGAATAAACCAATAAGCCAATAAAACAAAAGAGACCTTGCTTCAAAGTGCACCCATACTTATACCACCAACTGATTTTCTGGCAAAGATTGCAATTAAAAAGGCAAAGTCTTTCTAACAAATGATGCCAAATCAACTGGATATCCATGTGAAAAAGACAAGATCCTTTGACCCTTGCTTCATATTATGCTCAAAAGTTATTTCAAAATTGATTTTACATCTAAATATAAAAATTGCACTGTAAAATTCCAAAATAAATGAAAAGAAATAGTCATTGGAGCCTTGGAATAAGCAAGATTTTCTTGCAAGAAATCAAAAACAAATTGAATTTATCAAAATTTAAAATTTTTCTCACCATTACAAAATAAAAAGTCAAGTGCATGCTGAGAGAAAATATATACAAAAAATATCAAAAAGAATAAAATTGGACTATACAGCAAGCTTAAGCTTTCTAATCAAAATACAATCCAGTGAAAAAGCTAAGACATGAATGGTCACATGGAAAGAGAAGCGCACAGGACAAAAACTATATGAAAATGTGTTCAACATGAGAGATAAATGCAAATGCAGGCCACAGGGAGAGCACCGTTGTTACGACCAGTGGACTGGCCAGAGAAAGCACGAAGCACATGATGCAGTGTGAAGCAAGGGAAGCACTCAGGCCCCACCAGAGTTCAGTGAGCAGTAACTGTGCCTCAGTTGGGCCTCACTGGCTGTCACTCTCCAACGCACAAAGCTACCACCTTAGTGCAAAGTGGTTGGCATTTGCCTAACAATTTAAACTTTCGCCTACCATCTGTTTCACTCAATTCATTCTTAGCTGTTCAACCAAGAGATTCAACTAGATATATCCACAAACACTGGAGTACAAAAGGTCTACAATTTTTAGTTTTAATTAGTAAGTCTTCAATCAGTACCAATGTTCATGAGCCAAAGGATAGCTACATGCATTCTGAGACACTACTCAATGATAAAAAAATAATGCACTGCTTATGTACAAAACAACTTGGTAAAAATTTCATCACTATTCTAAATAAAAGAAGATAAATGATGAGAAAGTACACTCCAACTGTGTGAAATTTTAGAACACGTTATAGATTATACAACAATTAATTAGATGTTATAGATTTATACAACAATTCAGTGTTTGCAAGACACCAGAAGTTGAGAAGGGCATGGTTTGCCCAGAAGCATAAGAAAATTTCTGGCTATGATGAAAATGCTCATTTGTTGAAAATACTTTGTGTGTGTGTGTGTGTGTGTGTGTGTGTGTGTGTGTGTATGTGTGTGTATCTATACTATATATAATTTTTATTTTTATACTATATCTATGTAACTATAAATATAGATATATTTAGAGAGAGTGTTTATAGAGAGAGATGTCTCTACCTGCACTACTTATGTTCTATATTGTTGTCGTGTTTTGTTTCTAGACACTCCCCCAAAGCCTCATACAGTCTTTGATCAGGCTTTTCCAGACGTAGCTGAATCTAGAGCATGAGATGCTGGGATTATGGGTGTGTGATTAGTAAATCAGTTCACTGGTTGGTTTGGTTTACTTCTGCCTAGGATTAAGGATGTGAGTGCTACACCCACCCTCAGCAGAGTGACCAGTGTAGAATGTAAGGGACAGAAAGGGGTTTGTCTTCTCTCATTTGAATTAGAAAATAGTCAACTATTTTCCATAGGAGATATCAGGTTGGATTCCTGAGAGTGTTTTGTCACATTTTCTTCAAAATGTCTTTTGTTCAATATCTATTCATTTGCCAATGATTATTTATCCCACTTTTAATGACAAATAAGCCATTATTGTCAGCATTGCAAACCTAATCCTCCATATCATCTTTCCTACATAACACTTAGCAAGTATTTTGTTTAATTCTGCTGTACCACAGAGCTGCAGAATTTCCCTCTGAAGTTTAATATTTTCCACATAATGGCATATTATGAAATACATAGGACAGTCAGCACTGGCCAAAGAATGTTTAACATTTTTCTCACCTTGAATAAAATTAGCTGTTCAGACCCAGTCCTAGCCCAGGTCCGGTGAGTGTGCGGAGAGTTTCCTGCTACCCTGTGCTGGCGGGACCAGTCCCAGCCCAGGCACTGTGTGAGCCGGACCCTCTCCCACGGCCTCCGGCGGCCCCCCACCCCTCCGCTGTACCTCCCCCATCCCTCCCGCTCAGTAGGAATTTCTGCCGACTTCCGGGAACCCCCAGACCCAGTCCTAGCCCTGGTCCGCAGCAGGAAGT
>NW_004524595.1:24018432-24028119 GCF_000260255.1 Octodon degus | reverse complement strand
AGTGTATTATTTGTTGAAACTGTACTTCCGATTTGATTTGAAACTGTCTCATTGTTATCTGTTTATCAATAAAACTTTGGATAAATAAATAAATAAATAAACATAGTTTGTTATACAAAAGTATCATACTTGCACAAAGACTGGATTAAGTGTAAACAATACAGAAACAGCCCTAAACAGAATTGAGGACAAAAAGGGACAAGATTTTTTGACAGGGAAATGGTTGGGACTTCTTTATTTATTTATTTGATACAGGTTCTCACTATGAAGCTCAGACACTTAGTGATCCTCCTGTCACAGCCTCCCCAGCACTGGGATTATAGGCATGTGACACCAAGCCTGGTGTCAGTGGCTGGCTTAGTGTGGGGACCCATATGGCATGCAGAACCAGGGATCAAACCTGAGACCTTGCACTTGCAAGGCAGGTGCTTAGACTGCTGAGCTGTCTCACCTGCCTGGTTGTGAATTTTTTTTAATGTGATCTTTTATGCACACCTGGATCCTTCCTGGACTTATATGTACTTCAGAGTCAAGGAAAGGCTGATCACCGGCACAGTGAGGAGTAAGAAGTCATAGCGAAGAATTGCACAGGTGAGTCACAACAGGTGGTGAAGATGCATTCTACCACTCATCAAGGCCACAAGAAAGCTTGAGCCCCAAGGAAATGACAAATGCTTGAGGAGATGGGTATGTTTAACCTGATTTGAATACGTATACCAAAACAACATGTCATTCCCTTATGAAGCACAATTCTTTTGAATAGCACATACAAATAAATTTAACTTTAAAATAAGAGGAGAGGAGAGCCAATTCTCTTACAAAAAGTGGTAAGATACCTGGGAAATGTTCAAAGGCATGTGAGGGAAGAGATGACAGTGATAGAAACAGGAGAGGAACTTGTGAAAGTCACAACTCCAAAAAACTAGGTGAAGTCTTTCATGTCACCATGCCTTGGGGCCAAGGAACTATGGATTGCATCTTCTGCAAACTGTGAACCAAAGTAACCTTCTCCTCCTTTACAGACAGTGTTGGGTACTGTGTGTCAGGGATGAGAAATAGACAGAGACAAAGCTAGTCTGAACTCCCAGAGGCCCAGGAGAGATGATTGCTGCAAAGCATTTTGAGTGAGTCAGAGGCAGCAGTGGGCTGAGGACAAGAAAAAATCAGGGATTGCACTCTGGTGTGAGCACATATTATACACTTGTTGCAGTAGCCTAAAAGAGAGGCACATGAGTGTGTGAACAATGTCGCTCTGTGTTTAGTGTTTTTAACAGCAGCCAATAGAAGAAGAAATGTTGAAAAACTAAACTTACTTTGAAAAATCTTTTACTTCAGTCATCTGCCTTAAAGGCTTCTGATAACCTCTGGCCATTGGTTACAAAATAATTGTACTAGCTGGCTAATGCTGAGAATTCTCTGTTGTACTCCAAGGGCCAATGTCCCCTGTCTTTTGATCTGAATGCTGGGTCACACCAAAAATAACAGATAATATTCATTTATTATAGAACTCATTTCTTTCTTGCATTTGAACCATAAATTTCATCTTTCAGAAAAGTTACTGCCTTCTTCAGTCATTTTTTCAACAACCCTATAATGAGTTCCTTCTATGGATCATCATATGGACTAGTAATCAAAAGAAATGTAAACGTTTCCTGACCTTGGGAGTTCAAACATAGCTTAAGTTTCCTGCATATTAATAAATAACTAAAATAAAAGGCAGTAAGTATTAATGAGATCAAGTGTGGGTACTAGAAATAGCTCAGCAAGATTGCATTACCTAGACTAGAGAGGTTTCTAAAGTAAATAAAAAGTTTTAGCCATTTAGTGCCCTGTGTCTGCGATAGATAGTGTCAATATGTATTTGAGACCCTATTATACTGCATTCTTATGACTGAAGTTGTTCCAAGTCCTCCTCCTCATCCTCCTGCTCCCTCTCCTCAGCTCCTTGTCTTTGCTCTTCTTCACATGTCATTTATTGGATTAACATTGTGCTGCATCAACTCTACAAAGCTGAAACTGTATTTTTCAGAATTTCCCTCACAGAATGGGACAGAGTGAGGTTTAGACATGAAAAAAGCTTCCGGGACATGTGGGAGCTAGAAGGAAGCAGTAAACATTATGTTCTGAAATTCACTGTAAGGCATCAAGGGCCACAGCAACTTTATACCTGCAGCTCATCTCATCAGCACAGGGCACCATCAAATCTATGCCTCCTACTAATACCACACTGAGTTTTACCTGAGTATTGTGCTCCCAGAAAATAGAGACATTTAATAATTTTTCCCTTCTCTGACATGCACACAACCGTTTATATTCCACATAGTTTATCGCAGGAAACATCCTTCTGCAGAAGATTAGTTAAGATTTATTGATGCTTCCCTCACCTATGTATGACTGGCACATGTAAACCATCCAAATTCCCATTCTAGGTGTCATAAATGGTTAGATGAACTTCTTGTTGCTACGAATATATTGGAAAAAGTATTTGTTAACCAAATATTAGTAAAACTTCATTCTGTCCTAAGATCCCTGTACTAACTAGTTTCCTGTCATTGGAATGAAAAACCTCAACTAAAATTGAAGGAGAGATTTAGCTGTTTCCCGAGTTCAGTCCGTGTTTGGTTGTCTGAAAGGCAGAACCACATGGCAAGAAGGACAACGCAGAGGAAACACACTCGCCACGCAGCAGCCTAGAAGCAGAGAGGGGAGGAGCCAAAACAATACCACGCCCTTGTAGGCCACGCCCACAGCAATAATCTCTTCCTATCTGGCCCTGCTGATGAGTACAGCATCTTCTTCAGCCAATCACCTTCCAAACACATGATTCTTTAAAGGACAATTTTAGGCCTAACCATAGCAGTACCTAAACTTTGGCCAACATACCCTATATTAATGACCACCAGAAAATAAAATGATCAGAGTGAGATGCACTGTAGTCTGATACACTCTCTGCCATGCCTCCCTCTCACTTCTCCACATCCCTTTTTGATGTTGTTTATTTCTTTCTCTAAACCCTTTTCCATCTAACCCGTGAGTTGTTGGGAAATGTTTTGGGCACTGCTCTACCATAGTCTCTTCAGCTCACTTTCCCAGTAATTCTTTTGTTAAAGTAGTGATTACAAGGGAGACCTGATAGCTCAGCAGACTAAAGTGCCTGCTTAGGCAGAACGCAGGAGCTGAGGTTCAGTCCGGGCATGCAGTGCCGGCCCCGCCCCCGGGGCGCACTAAAACAGCCATTGAGACTGGGTGTGGTGGCGTGCGCCTGTAATCCCAGCACATGGAAAGCTGAAAACAGGAGGATCACTAAGAGTCCCATCTACATAGTGATTTTTAGCCTGTACACCCTGTATCCCCTGTACTTGAGGGAGGGAGGGAGGGAGAGAGAGAGAGAGAGAGAGAGAGAGAGAGAGAGAGAGAGAGGAAAAAGAAAAGATACTTGTGATTGCACTAGAAAAAGTTAAACAAGCTGGAAAGACTTTACTCAAGATAGCTACAATAGAAGAGAAAGCTCAATTTCACTGCATCAAAAAGTGGGTTTTTTTCAGCTCTTATTCTAATGTCTATCACTATGTTTGTAGTGCCTGGAGAGTTGGCATGTGTGCATAGCACATCTCAGTTATTTTCATCTGATTCTCCCTGCCTTTCTCCACCTCCTTCCATGTCTTGGTTTCCTTTCCATTTGCATAGGAAAGTGTCTGTCTGCTTCCTATTATCTAGCTTTTACTTTGCTCTTTATTTGTGTTTTATTTTCTTTATACAAAAGAAGCCAAGAGGTATTTAAGCTTATGTTTCTGATTTATTTCACTGAACATGATCAGCTCAGATGTACACATTTGATTTTTCAGGTCTGGGCTGAGCCAGTGGAAGAGTAGTGGGGATTGGGATCAGAGAGTGCAACCAGGATACTGAGTTACCCTGAGCTCTCTAGGCTTGTTCTGAGAGTATTCCTTCTGTGTTTGCCACTTGGTACCTTCAAAGTTAGGCTCACTGTCCCTTTTCACAGACTGAGAAAAGATGGTGCTCTCTCCTCCAACGTTTATGTTTCAAGATCTTTTTTCAGGTCCTGTGATAAGACTAGCAGAAAGCTATAAGATATATAGAGATAGATAGATAGATAGATAGATAGATAGATAGATAGATAGATAGATAGCCAGATAGATAGATAGATAGATAGATAGATAGATAGATAGATAGATAGATAGATAGATGATAGATAGATAGATAGATAGATAGATAGATAGATAGATAGATAGAGAAACAGAGGTACATATTTCAAAGAAGCAGAAAACAAGCAATTTATAATACTAAGTTGTTTAATGTAAGAGCACTGAGAGAGGTCAGGTGCCTATAATCCATAAAATTCCTGTCTATTGAGTCAACTGAAGGGGAAGAATTAAATCGACCTTGGTCACTTTAAAATTAGAGTTTCTCATTACTAATGCTGGTATATTTTTATTTGAATCCTTCTTCTATCCCATTAAACCTACTCCTTTCACATTTTTTTAATTGCAGCTGCCAAATGAGGACCACAGTGATGCAAGACCTCTGTTTCTCTTGCTGCTACTAGGATAGGAAACAGTGAGAGCCAGATGTGGCTCTGGCTTGACCTCGTGACCTCCAGCCTGCACCCATTCTGCTCACCCTGCACTCAGCCCAGGGGAGCTGATCCTCACCTCAGGCCACTTCTGGGAATGAGACGAGAGCCTTCCAGAGGTTCTGCACCCTTACTTTGGAGCACCCAGAGTGGCCCCAGCTCTGTTTTTGAACTATAATGTACTGTTTCAGCAAATACAAGTCTAACTTTTAGTTACAACCTTAAGTTACAAGTACTGAAAACTAATCATTCATTAATCTTCCTGATGTGCCAGTAACAACCTTTTAGCACCATGAACATTGGAAGAAGAGAGGTAAATTTCCTGTATTTAAACCTAATATTTTTAATTATTTGAGCAATTCTTTTGGGTAAATTGTTTTGCCAAATTATCAAATGGTCCATTAAAAGAGAAAAAATAAATCTTTCATAAATTATCTTCCTCTTCAGCAAATATTTTCCCCTTCATCCTGAAATCTGCTTCTTCAATCATCTGCTTTAAGATGTCTTGATAATCTATAATTATCATAGAGGCTGACTACACCCTTGTGCTTCTCACAGATTGAAAGGTCCAGGATAAGTTTGTCTTTTGATTTTCATCCTGAACATGCCAACTCAAAACATCATCATAAGACCAGTGTGTTCCTACTCCCGAGGCCTCATAGCCAATCAGATCTCTAGTGCTGTTAATTCCTTCTTTTCCCTCTTTTTCTAGTTTGCATTCTTGTTACCATAAGATAGACTGTTTTTGCACCCATAAACAATGTCTTCCCTGCCTTAATATTTTCTTTTACAGCCAACCCAGAATGAAAATGTCAGCCTATATTAGCTAACACACTACATTATTTCCCTCCTTTGCAAATATCAAAGACTTCTTGGATGCAGACATGTACTTTGAATCCATAAGCATGAAATTCAGAACTGTTCATTCTGCATGCTACTCTCTCACAATTTTCCTTTGCAAAGCCCTCTTTGTACTTCTAGTCTGGTATGTTTAAAAGCCACGTAAGAAAGTAATTCTTTACTTGTGTGGCTTTTACTGGCTCAAGTGAGACATGTTAAGAGATTTACTTATTCTACTAAGCAATGAACCCCAAACTGAGAAAGTGCAGAATGCATAAGAAAAGGATACAAAGTTAACAACATGGGCTGGAGAGATAGCTCAGCTGTCTAATCACCTGTTTAGCAAGCACAAGGACCCAGGTTCAATCCCTGATACTGCATCCATGTCAGCTGTAGAACCCCAGGAGTATTATGCCACCCTGAAATCAGACATGGCTGTGCAGGCCTATGATCCCAGCCCTAGAGAGGCTGAGACAAGAGGATAACTATGAGTCTGAACTTTGTAATGAGATCTTGTATCAAATAAAAAAAAAGATAAAAACATAAACAATGATCTCCTACCTAAGTACAAGACTGAGATCACTGCTATGGTTTCTCAAGGGGGATCTTGGGATCTCTGGCCCTTCTATTTTCTCCTTTGCTTTTTGGCTCATGAGGTGAGTGATTTGCTTTGCTTTGCACTGTAGCCATGATGTGTCTTTCACAGGTCCATAGTGTGAGGGCCACTTGGTCAAGGATAGAAATCTTGAAAATTATGTGTCAAAATGAAATTTTGTCTCTTTCAGTTAAATAACCACAGGTATTTTGTTATAGTGAAAAGAGGCTCATTAAATTAGATGGAAAAGAGAAGCTAGAATTTAAGTCTTTAATATTTTCAGATGTTGGAACTCAGAGAATGACATCCTGATGTGGTGTTGACCCTCTGATTTAGGGAAACATTCTAAGAACTGATGCAGTGTCCCTCTGGCTTTGTCACCACCCTCTTTGATGTTTCTTTTCTTTTCTTTTTTTTTTTTTTTTTTTTTTGGCAAAAGAGGGGATTGAACTCAGACCCTTGCACTTGCCAGGGAAGCGCTTATTCTATTGAGCCATCTCCCCGACCCCCACTTTGATGTTTCTCTCCTGAAGCACATGAGGAGCCCCTGAAATTCTCTTATCTAATTGATGAGCTGCTTCCAAAAACAGTGGTATTGTTTTAAATCCTTCCCACAGCTATCTCACAAATAACCAATAAATATTAATCACTAGAGAAAAAAGATACTGAAAGCTATCATAGAGAAATCTGTCTACTTTTCTGAAGGTCTCTCTGAGAGATCACCTGGAAGTCCTTACAGCACAATATGGTCTTTGTTCATGATGCAGTTCTGTCCCCGCCTCCATCAGAAAGTAGAACACATTTGTCATGAACTATTTCCTGTGCAATGGGCTCATTCATTTATCCCTGTTCTGGTTTGAATCTGAAACAACTAAAAATCTCACAGGTTGAGAAGTGGGGCTTTGGGAAAGTAACAGGGGGAATACCTTCATAAATTGGATTAATCCACTAATGAATTTATAATTTTATGGCATATTGGGTGGTGAAGAAAAGATAGAGGCAGGTTCTAGTGAAGGAAATGGACTGAGGAAGCATGATTTGGGGACTACACCCAACCCCTGGCCTCTTCTCCCTTATTTTTCACTTTCCAATCCCTGGCTGATACATAGCTTACCTCTGCTGTGCCCTTCCACTGCTCTATCAGAGGCCCAAAACAGTAGAGTCAGTGAGACAGGAACAGAAACTTCTTTTTCTAAATTTTTAAAAATGTTTTAAAAATTTAGTACAGACTCTACAGGGTCTCACTGTGTAGATTGGATTCATAGTGATTCTCCTGTTTTCCGCCTCCCAAGCGCTGGGATTACAGGCATGCACCTCCACACCCATTCTCAATCACTATCTCAGCTTGCCCTGGAGTGCGGGGCCAGTGGGGCAGGCACCCTGCAGATCAGACTTGGCTACTACACTCTGCCTAAACAGGTGCTTTAGCCCACTGATCTATCTGAGTGACCCAGGAATGGAAACTTCTGAAGTAATGAGCATTCAAAATAACTTCTTTTCTTTTAAATTATTTTTCTAAGTAATTTTGTCAGCATGACAGAAAACTGATTAACAGATGTGAAAATCATTTACCAACCTTCAAACTGCCTATGCATCCTGTTTCCCTGGCCTCTACTAGGAAGGATCTGTAAGTTTCTAAATGTGTTGGGTAGTAGGTAATTGTTCCCCTTCAACTCCCCTGTATTTATGTACATTAATAAATCTTTAAGCCTTTTTCCAATTAATTGGCTTGTCTCTAATTTATTACGTAGATTCAAACTTCAAAAGAGTGGAGAAAATCCTGTCACCACAACAAAGGTAGAGATTGTGTCTTTCACCAGATGTGAACTTTGGTGTTAAGTTTTCCAGCACATTATTTGCAGTGGCATTGGTGGCAACTGCGATAACTAATATTATTTGTCTGAATTCCCTGATGTATCAGACAAACGATGACATTCTCTATCTTTGTTTCTCTTCCCTACCAATGCTTGCAAATAATTCACTAAATTCAATTTATTCTGTCTCAAAATATGTTAAATGACTAACATGTTTCTGGATTAGCCATCACTTCAGTGTGCTATGAAAGAAATAAAAGTTCTGTGATCCAGAAAGACTGAACTCTGGCTTTTTTGAGGACAAGGCGTCTTCTAGTAAGAAAGAAGATTCGAGGAAGGGCTTCTGCTCTTGAGACATAAAGGATGAAAACCAGCCAGTTTTGCTAGTTTCTATAAGCTTCCAAAACAAAGTACAAAATTAAAACCACTGAAATTTATTTTTGCAGTTCTGCAGGATGAAAGTCAGAAATCAGGGTGTAAGTGGGGCTCCCTCTGACTCTCTTGGAGAGTTCAGTGGGAGCTTTCCCTTGCTTCCTCTAGTTTCTAGTGCTTATTGCCAAGCTTCTTCACTCATTGGCTTATAGATTTGTCATGCCAGCCCCACAGTCTGGGTGTGTGCCCTTCACATAGTCCTATAGTGTATGTCTGCTTCTTAGTCAAGATTTCTCCTTTTGTAAATATATAAGCCACACTGAACTGAGGCTCACTCCAATGATCTCATCACTTTTCTAAAGACAATTTGTAAATAAAGTCACAAGTTATGATGACCTAAAGTAGTTAAGTTTCCCCCATAGGTTTTGGTAAGAACTATCCTATTGAGGCAATCTCAACCAAGTAGAGATAAGGTGTGAGCACTCACATAGAGGGAACAGCAAGTACAAAGCTCCTGGCCTTGAAAGAAAATAGCTTAATAATCAGCAAACAAGTTTTCTGTATGACTGGAGGAGAGAGCAGTACAATGTAAGATTGCCTCAAGCAGGTAATATAAGACGAGAGTCCTAGCAAGATCTCTGTAATGAGAAGACGTTCATGCATTTCAAGAAGACAAGTGGCATGAGTTGGTCTATTTTTAAAACATCATTCCAAGTGGGAAGTTAGAATAGATTGCAAAAGACACCAAAAAAGGCTTTTTAAAATAAAATATACTATAAATAACCAAAGGAGAACATGGCAAACAAAGCTAAAATTCCAGCAGAAGATTGAGGAAAATATTTACAGCATCTATAAAAGACAGCAGTGACAAATATGAAACTTCTACAATCAACAAGTATAAAATGAACAATCTGGAAGAAAAAAACAAATGAAGGGGCCGTTCACAGATGACATGTAAATATAGTCAGTTATATGCAAATATGCTCAATGACATGGAGAACTAGGATTAACCTTATTAGGTTTTGGGAACATAAAAATGAGTTATAAGTTTTCATTCATCAAATTAAAAGTTTAATAATATAATTAACAAAGGTGAGACAAAACAGGTTGATACTCTCAATGGGATGACTTTAGAAAGAAATTAGAAAAAAAAAGAAAGAAATTAGAAATTATTTGTACAATTATACTGTAGATTTCTGCTAGTCTGTAGAAAGGAACAGTTAATGTTTACTTTGTCTTGTCAACCTTTTTCAAAACCTTTGTCCTTTTTCTCTACTTAATTTATTAAGCATTTTTTCTTTTTTCTTTCTTCTTCCAATTTTGCATGGATATCTGATAATATAAACATGTAATTTGAGGACAATATTAAGCATTATAACCAATAATGTGTAATTCATATTATTTTGTTTAAAGAAATTCTGTATCATTTGTAATTTTTCTCTTTTAATACTATTTTGTAATCTCTTTTAAAA
>NW_004524595.1:24015820-24018332 GCF_000260255.1 Octodon degus | reverse complement strand
CTGATATGATTTGAAACTGTCTCATTGCTATCTGTTTGTCAATAAAACTTTGAAAAAAAATAAAAATAAAAATAAAAATAAATAAAGAAATAAAAAAAAATTAGCTGTTCATTCCACAGCTATCAGCCTGACAACAATGCTACCCATTGCATTTTTCCCTAAATCAGTTTTTATACCATCAATCTGAGATATAAACACTTTTCCATATCTCTGTAAGTGGAGGTAGGTCAGAGAAGGAAGGCATAAAAAGAATTAACATGTGTCATGCACATGTATTGGTTCCCTATGATGAATGTAGTCATTATATACCAAAAACACATACTAATAAAAATTAATTTTTTTGAAAATGTTACTTTAGTAACAGCTCAGTTTAGTTTAGTTTCTGGAAGAGCTACACAGAGAAACAGACTAGCTCTTCCTTTTCTGGATGGACTTTATTATTAATTCATTATCACTTAACTTATTCCAGCACAGAGCACCAGAACTGAAGCCTGGGTGAAGCTTCCTTAACTGGACTGCATGACTCTGTAGGGCAAACTGCAGCTGCAATGTCCTTAGGAACCGTGGATGAAATGACAGTACTAGGCTTGAGAGGCCAATTCTAAACAGCAAAATCATCAACAAAAAGTACAAAGCATGCGTAATGTGGTACTGAATAAAACAACAAAATATGTTTGTATCCAATAAGAGAACAGAAACAAGAAAACAAAGCAAATTTTTCCATTTGTTGGCTGTTCTGAAATACTGTCATCTGACCATAAAAGCACGATGATTTTAGCAAGTAAGTGAGTTTATAAGTACAGGATTACCAAACATAAAGGCTCAACTACCTGTGGTTCCCTGCATTTCATTTGCATGTCAAACAATTTGAAGAAAACCATTGGTCCTGTGGTCAAAGGAATGAATGTGTGGATGTATCTACAGTGCACAGCCTTTGACTGTGGAGGTGTCTACCCACTCCACAGAGACTTGGGGAACAGGCAGTCTTCTCTAGCCATGATTTCCCTGCCATCTGCATAGCAAACACCACAACTGACAACAGAGAGTAGCAAGAGCAGTCAGTCACACCAACTGTGCACCATGGTTTTGAGCCCACATTCCTGGAATGAAGGAAGTGGGAAATGGCCATGATTCTGCAATGCCTAAAGCCTGGTGTCCAGCACAGTTTATGAATACAAAGAAGGATGCATGCTACTGGATTTTCTATAGGTCTATTCTTTCCCAAGATCATAATAAGCACTTTAGCCTAAAAAAGTCTATACATTTTTATGGCACAAATTTAGCACACAAGAATATCACCACAATAGCTGGGTAGGCAACTGAGACGCTGCAGATCCTTGTCCATCAGCTTGTCTCTTTCCAATTCTTGTTAGCATACAGCCCACAAAAAAAGAAAAACAAAATCTCTTTCAGCATTCTAAATTCTAGGATCTCCCTACAAACAACCAACATTGCCAATTATTTCCTAAATGTGTCACTAGCCTTCTACCGTTGCTAAGCTACTCACCTTAACATGTTTTTCCCAAATTTTCCTTTAAATTATTCCTCACTGCTCTCACAAATCATCTCTATCTCAGTGCAGTCTCCTTAATCTGTGCTTTAACCACTGAAACGTTAGCTTCTAATAACTCGCAGTTGGTGTGGGAGATCTGTTTGATGTACAAATTCCCAGATATTTAATACTCTGCTTTACTAAACTGGAATGTTTTTGGTCCCTGTGCTCCTTTTGCTCTAGTTTTTCTGTTCATTTAATTACTCCTCTGCTTCTCTTTCCCAGAATCGATATATTTCTATTATTTTCTTTTCTCTGATTACTATCGTTCTCTATCATTGTTCACCTTTTCAGGATTATTTCTTAAACTGTCTAAAACCTTCATGTTTTTTTTCCGCTATGTCATTTATTTCATGTCATTTCTCTAAATCATTTTGCTGTCTTAGAAGAAGCACTAGTGTTAAGGTGAAGGGTTTGGGTGTAAGGCCAGACTTCTCAGGCTTAACTACTGGCTTAACCAATTATTATCTAGAGTATGGATAAATTAACTAAATTCTCTGAGATTTAGTTTCCTTGTCTGTAAAATGGGGATATAAATATATCCTTTAGGTAGTCTTCATAAGGTATATATGATTCATCCTTGAAAATAAGTTAGAAAATGCCTATAAGTTGTGATCACTACTGATAATCATTAAATATGTTTAACAATAAACATAGTTTGTGAGTCCTAGCCCAGGTCCGGTGAGTGTGCAGAGAGCTTCCTGCTACCCTGCCCCGGCGGGACCAGTACCAGCCCAGGCGCAGAGTGGGCTGGACCCTCTCCCAAACCTTGGGCCGTGCCTCACCACTCCGCAGTGCCTCCCCCACACCGCCCGCCCAGTAGGATTTTCTGCCGAGTTCCGGGAGCTCCCAGACCCAGTCCTAGCCCAGGTGCGGTGAGTGTGCGGAGAGCTTCCTGCTAGCTACCCTGCACCGGTGGGACCAGTCCCAGCCCAGGCGCAGAGTG
Source organism: Octodon degus (assembly GCF_000260255.1). Classification (NCBI taxonomy): domain Eukaryota; kingdom Metazoa; phylum Chordata; class Mammalia; order Rodentia; family Octodontidae; genus Octodon; species Octodon degus. Next base: position 24,015,834 of record NW_004524595.1, on the reverse strand, counting down.
GGCCGGACACTCTC
>NW_004524595.1:24011985-24014080 GCF_000260255.1 Octodon degus | reverse complement strand
TTAAATTTACAATTTACTTGCCCTTCACCTGTCCTACTGGGTAGCTATGTTCCCAAAGGAATATATACTATGATATTCAAGTAGGTCCTATTAGACATGCAGTGAACCAAGAGTAAATCAACAGTATTCTACAATATTTTTACCATTTATTGGCAGAGAAACTAGCACAAGATGAAGAGAGAGAAGTCCCAAGCTGATTTATGGGAAGACATGCATGAGTAAAGAAAATATCCTGGGTTGGATTAGGGAGTTACTTAAGGATGTTACATGGGAAAACACGAAGCATGAAAGGCTTTGAATTCTGTGTTTACAGGTTTGAACTTTATCTTTGTGGCAAAGAACTTGCGATGCTTTTGAGCAGGAAAATGACGTAGTATGCTAGCTGGTTTCAGGTGACTTTTCTGTTCTCGACCTTTGGATTAACTCTGGAGATAAAACAAAGCAAGCTGATCTGCCAGTACCTCAGCAGCAGTTTTTGTTGTAATGAGGACATGAACTTAAAATGATTAGAGAAGGAAAGGAAAGGAAGGTCGCTAATAAACAGGATCTCCTGGTTTCCAGGAATACACCACCTGCCCCTCATAGCATTGCCATATTCAGATAGTAAAATCATAGGAAACTTTGTTACAATTATTTCAGATAAATAATAACAACTATATAAGGTAAGTGTGTTCTGCTCATTGCACCTGGCTCAATATTCTGCTAGCAACTGCTGCTGATGATTGATCCTGTGGTCAGATTCAGAAGCATCAATCCATGACCCAGAGACCCAGGAATCCAAACATCACATTACCTCTTCCCCACCCTAAACTCCAGTGGTGCAGCATGAAGGAGAGATGCCAAGAAAGCCTCCTATTGGAAGGATGGGAGAGAGTGACACAGAACAGTCACTGGCCCATGGAAAGAATGCAGAGCTGCTGGGGAGAAGTTGTGAAGGGCCGGCGGCCTGGCGGTGGGAAACTAGTCCTAATTACAGCCTAAATATTTCAGAGAAGAACTGTTCCCTGAAAACCCTACTTATATTCTCTTGGAGTATTTCCTTATTGAGTATCTATTATTATCTAGCTAAGTGTGAGAAATATCTTGTCTTCCTTAGCAGCTAAACAAAATTGCCGGTCACTTGAGGTTCCAGAAACTTTTGCTGTTTATTTTAATTACTGATTATTAGAATTTGTGATTGTTTTCTATTTATTTCCAGTTAGTTGCCTGCTTCTAGTAACTGCTCGTGAAATTGCTTCCCAGACTGAGCCTGGAAGTGCGATTATTTCACACACATTTTTAATTTCTTCTCTAAGGGCTGGCAGTATAGTGGGTTTCCTATGATACACAACATCCTCTAGGGTCCCCATATATAAGGGACATCACTGTGTTCTTAACCAGCTCTTACTCATACAGAAATAGTGACATTATTGAAGCTATCTGAAACAATAAGCTCAACCAGAGTAACTGGTTCCAATGGCCCTTTACTTCTTAGCATTTGGCTTTGAGAAGTAGCTTTTCGAATCTTGTAAGGAAATTGTGCTGTGGACTTCCTTTATTACCTTTGATCTTTGCTTGAAAACCAGTCAGTTCTTGCTTGAGATAATCTCATTCCCATTGTGGCTAAATGCACATTGTCGTTCTCTTTTAAACGTTCCCTTACAGGCATCTTGCCATCTTTCAAGGTATAACAAGTGACAATTTTACCAAAACCCAGCCTAACATGCTAATGACTTGGGCTATGACCACAATTTTAGTTTTAACTTATGTCCAAAGTCCGGAGCTATGACCCAAATGCTGGCCACATTGCTTCCCAATGGTTTCAACTACAAATTTAATGCTTGAAGAATTCTGAGAGGAACATTCCAACATCCTTTACTGTATGGGGCAAATTGAGAATCCAAAGACAGAGTCTCTCTGAGGACACTAAAATCCTCCTGTACACAAGAGAGCATCTTAGAAGGCAGAGCAGAGGAGCCTTAGCCTTCAGTTGACAACATGAGTTCACCCAGCCCTTGGGAACAAACAGAATTTGTCAGTCAAGAAATCAATGAGACCCTCTTCGAACAAGGGAGTGAGACTCTCTTTCAACACCTTGGGATGCCCCCCAACACTC
>NW_004524595.1:24010660-24011885 GCF_000260255.1 Octodon degus | reverse complement strand
AGGAGGGCTACAAGGAAATCCAACATTTTGGCCCTAGCCTTCTAAGGTCAATTAAGACTCAGGACATATGAGAACTTGTACTGTAATGTTATGTAACTCAGTAGTGTCCCAAATTTTCTGATCAAGGAGATTATGGCACCAAAGAGGAAAGTGATCGATGATGTAGAGTGTGCCTAAGAAGAGTCACTTGGAGAGAAAACTTTTTCTCAGGCTTTCACAGAGTTCATATTGGCCATGCAATGGCTGTGACTCATCCACATGGCTGACACAAAGGTTCTACAATCTGAGGTACAGGATCTCAGGATAAATCCTGTGGGGATTTCACTGACCTTCTCAGACCCAAAAGCTACAAGTCTTGTTGCATAGGTCCTGCTTTACCTTTGTCTTAACCATCCAGCAGAAAAGTATAAAAACAAAATATAAGAAGTAAAGCCATGCTGTTATGTTGAGCTATAGGGGACTCAGGTCAACAATTTCTGACATTGCCAGTGAAGCAGAAGACCCAATACTATTATGTGCTGCTGGACTTTTTTAGAATATTTTGCTGAGTTTACACACCTATAATATTCAAATAATGGAACTTAACAAAAAAAGGGGATACAGATGAATATCCTTTTTGTATCTGTGTATTCAAAGTGGTTTGGATAGATATATAGTTACATTCTCTTAATGAATAGAGTGATTTGCTCTAATGTTGTTTGTAAATAGGGTGTCATGTCCACATCTTGTACAGCAATTAACCACTAGGAAGAATGTATGCAATGTGTGAATTATTGAAACTGTCCTACTAATTGGATTTGAAACTGTCTCATTGCTATTTGTTTATCAATAAAATTATGGGAAAAAAAGAAATCTCTGTATATTCAGAATGTGAAAAGGTGCTTCCATCCTCTAGCTGCTGTCTTTCTCATGGATCATAATACTTGTTTGCTAAATAAGTTACTATTAATGAAAATTTTTCCTCTGGCATATTATGCCACCTTGTGTCTAACTTCTTTCTGTTACCATAATGCTTTAGAGAGTCACCTACCTTACTCTATATGTGGTAGTGTCCTAGGTGATAGCACCAGTTGATAGTATTTCTCACTGCTAAGTAATCATTCACTGTATAGTTACACCAAATTTGTTTATCCCAGGTCAGGATGTAGCTGAGTGGCATAAGCACCTGCCTGGCAAGTGCAACGTCCTGAGTTCAATCCCTGGAAAGAAAGAAAGAAAGAAAGAA
>NW_004524595.1:23994143-24010545 GCF_000260255.1 Octodon degus | reverse complement strand
AGAAAGAAAGAAAGAAAGAAAGAAAGAAAGAAAGAAAGAAAGAAAGAAAGAAAGAAAGAAAAGATTGTTTATCCATTTGTTAGTTGATACTATCAGTTGATACTTGAGATATATCATTTGGAGTTGTTTTACAAATTTAAAAGTCTTTATGTGGACTTCTGGGATGATTTTTCAGGAGAAATACTGAGAAGTGGAATTACTATGTGCTCTAGGAAGATGTAGCACAGCTTCTATAAAGTATTTCTAAATGTCTTTTTTAAAAAATTGTTTTGCATTTTCTTAAGCAACAGATCCAAATTACAGTTGCTTCTCAAACTCTCTTTAGTTTTAGCTTTTCTAGTCAGTTTATGACAGCATCTCAATGTAGCCTAATTGAATGTCTCCAAATTTTGAGCATTTTGTAATACTTAATGAAATGTTAAGCAGCCATTAAAAAACAATCATCTTTAGATTGCACAGCATCGGGTAGTGCTACGTCAATTATGTTCGGAAAGTAGAGTAGATTCATGCAGCTGCTGTGTTTGTACATAGAACCACTTGTGTACTCTTGCACTTAAGGAAAGGAAGAAAATTAATTTAAATCAGTGGCTATTATAGGATCATAGCTTCCTAAGTTTTCATAAGCTACATTCCACATATTTGAGTAACCACAACATTACTCTAAGGTAGTTCTGACAAAGGATAAAAAAGGAAGAATTTAATTCACATAAGTTAACTATTCAGTGAAAGTCTCAAGAAGTAGATATGAAATACTTCATCAAAACTCTAGAAATATGGTGGTTAGAGTTTGGATGGATTCCTATATTTTTCAGTGGTTTCTAGTCTCCCAAAACTGAAAACATAAAGGATATAATTTATGTTGAAGACATGTCACTAATCAGCAGAATCCTAGAAATACTGGGGTGTAAATGAGAAGTGAGTTACTGTGCTTGGAGGACCTGCTGTCTCTTTGTCATTCTAATCCTAAACTGTCCTGATCAAAAAGTTCAGGCCACACAATTTTTTTTTCTGGAACCGGGGATTGAACTCAGGCCCTTGCACTTGCCAAGGAAGTGCTTATTCTACTGAGCTATCTCCCCAGCCCATGTACCAGATGTTAAAGGTGCTGCCTTACAGCTTTTTTTGAGGGGGAATCTTTCAGTGTTCTTTATTAGCATCCATTGCACAAACTCATAAAGTTTTCATGTACCCATAATTTTTGTAGGCATTGAGTCTACAACTATTCTGGTGCAATGCCCAAACAAAGTGAGAAGACAAAAAAAATGTGAATTTCATTTTTTAAAAATCTTTTAGTTTTTATTTATTTCATACACAGTCCCACTACCAGCTCAGACTCTTAGTGATCCTCCTGTCTCAACCTCAAAGTGCTGGGATTACAGGCATGGGCCACCACTCTTGGTTTTGGGACCAGCACCATGTGCCTAGGATTCTGGGGCCAGTATGCATGCAGTACCATGGATTGAACCCGGGGCCTCGCACTTGCCAGGCAGGTGTTTAGACCACTCTGCTACCTCTCCAGCCCAGAAATGTAAATCTCTATAACAGTATCTAATAAAGCAAAACCTGCCCCTTTCTCATGCCTCCTTTTCTAATTTCTACAAATTTCTTTAGCCAGTTGCTTGATAATTATTGTATCACCACTTTGCTCATTCTAAATCTTTTTAATTATTCTGTTCATTTTTAAAACATTATCCTTTAGCTTCTCCTTACAGTTGAAATTATGTGGCAATTTTAAACTACTTAATAATCCTTCTGTAAACTGCACAAAAATCTAATTCAAAAGATGATGTACATGTATAAATTTGTCATTATTTTATTCTCTACTATTATTCTTTAGCTGACTTTTCTGTGTTAATATTATGGTAGTTATAAGTTATTGTTTTAGTTCTTTTTCACTCTGTTTTTTGGGGTTTTTTGTTTGTTTTGTTTTGTTTTGTTTTTTGTGTTTTAGGGAAGGGTCTGCAGGGTATTCCAGGTCTCACTATTAGATCAGACTTGTAGTGATCCACCTGTTCTCAGCGAGCTGGGATTCCAGGTACATGCCACCATGCCCAGTCTCTAATGCAGTCTCAGTGCCCCGGGGACAGAGCTGGCATGGCAGGTATACTAATCTGTTTTGAAACTGTCCTATTTCTATTTCTTTCTCAATAAAATTAATTAGATAAATAAATAAAATAAGACTCTTCAGTAAATTGCTGACAGATGCATTATTTCCAAAATTAAAATATCAATAATATCAAGAGCATAAACATGACTATAAATATCCATCAGAATGTAAAATTTTCTTTAAAATATATATCAACTTTAAATACGTATCACCTTTAAATATAAATACACCTTTTTGAATAGTTTTCTGGTTATTGTAATTTGCTATATATATTGCATCATACATAAATTACATTGTGCACACATGTTTACAATAGCATGTATTTCTATCAAAATATATGTGAACAGTTGTTTAAATAAATACTTTATTATAATAAAAAAACAAATAAGAACTTCGAGTAGGCACAGGTCTGAGGGCAATGGAAAGCCGTTCGAGCACTTAAAATCTAATGTGTTGGTATTAGTGTGTGCTTTGTCATTACAAAGTGAGACTTTCACCTGAATTAACAATTCTTGACTCACATACGTATTTGAAATCTTAAGATTATTATTGAATACAAATGCTTTCCAACCAGATCTCACCATTAAGATTGATAAATTTATTTGGCATTCGCTTTCTAAAATTTTATCATCATCATCATCATCATCATCATTATTTATGTATTTATTTGATATAGGCTGTCACTACGTGCTTCAGACTCATAGTGATCCTCCAGTCTCAGCCTCCCCACACTGGGACTACAGGTGTGTGCCACCACGCCTGGCTTCAGGGTCCAGCATGGAGCAACCAGGGTTCCCGAACCAGCAAGGCATGCGAGGCCAGAGATTGAACTCAGGTCCTTGCACTTGCCAGGTAGGCACTTAGACCTCCAAGCTATCTCCCCAGCCCTGGCCTTCACTTTTATAACTGTGATTCATCTATCTTGTCTAATGCATGGCTTAAAAACTTAACTTTTTCCCCTCTGCATGGTTGTCACTCCCTCTTATGTCTTGTTCCTCTTTCTATTTTTACAGTTTTTCCTATACAGTAGATACTTCGACAAAACTTAATAAATTATGTATGTTATAAAATATTATAAGGAATACACTTGTAACTTAATTCAAAATAACATATAGTGGCTAACTATATTAAAAAGCAATCCACCCATTACAATTGTATGTTTATTCCTATAAAGATGCTTGGGTATATAAAAATATCATTATACAGATTTAGCTTGATAATATTCTCCAGAAAATAAAAAGATTATTAGCGTTTTTATTTTTTGTGATTTTTGGAGATGGACATAAATTCTCATCTTCTGTTCCTTCCAACTAGAGCACAAAAACTGCGCATTTTAATACACAATCTCTCATACTTTGTAGTTATTCATAGAAACCCATAAATTCTGCAGAACTTTAAAACTGGTGTGTGTCTATGCAAGCTTAATAGGTTTGGCTTCAAATAAAAACTTTTCTGTAGCTAATCTAATCTTTGATGACAAGTTTCTTAGCACTGAAAGAAGAGAGTTGCCTAGGGAATTTGACCCTATGAAGCATATCATTAAAATAATCCTCTCAACAAAGATACAATACAGAAAAATTGAAGACATTCAGGGTTAATTGCCCCACCCCCTTTAAACTTAAACTAGAAAGACTCTAAAGTTCAATGACAGCTTTCATAAAAAGAAATAATAAATTTTCTCTAACCAAAGTGGAGCCACCTTCCAGATGCATTTGACATTTGAGGAATAATTTTTGACATTCAAGAGACAATAAATCTTAATGATTTTGTAGATGATAAAATGTGACTACAGTCTCTAGCTTTTTCTCAAATGCTGTTTCCAATGAAAAGTTTTACAAGTATATGTATATTTTTTCATTCCATCTTTTCAACTTGCAAATATTTGTTTTTTTCTTTTTTCATTGAGCATGAAATGCTTAAGACCTCAGGTCACCTCCTTCAGGGTGACAATAAATAGAAGCCCAAAGATAACTGGAGATCCAGTTGTGTAAGAGCTTACATCAAGACACACTGCACTGCCTCAGCAGTTGAGCATGGATTTACACCTCAGCCAAACAATAGAGCTTTGCATGATGCAAACATTCATGGACACTGAAAAATTACTGAATCCTCAAATACAAAACTTGCAAATGTGAAAGGATTATTTGAAATAAGAATTCAACCCTTCTTAATGCATGTGTTGTTATATGGCAAATAAAATCATTGAGATAATCTTTGAAAATGCAGAAGAAAATTACTTCGCAATTAAGATAGGAACTGGAAAATATTAGGGAAGAGATATACTTCTATTGTATCCTCACCTGGTTCCCAAGACTATCATGAATCAGTTCTGAGGAATATGCAGTATATAATCTGAAAAGATCTAAAAAAAAAAAAATCTGCAAACTCACACTCTTAACTTCCAAAGTAGTCCAAACCTATTGGTTTTAGCTTTCAAGAGAAAGGTGAGACATAGAGATGTTTAGAAATAAATAAATTTAAACAAATTTTGGGATTCTTTTTCAACAGAAAAGCCTCTGTTCTCAATCTAATTCTAATATGTAATCTCCATATGGCTATTTCCATCCAAATTGACTCTGTCATGTCATTCTTCATGGTAAACACCACTTAAAGTTTCCTTTTCTGTCATTGTTAATTCTTTTGTCAACGACTATAATGATTACGATAGAAAGGATTTATTGAGCTTCTAACTTAGACAAATATAGTCAGGACCTAGAAAATGGTTTAAAAGTTAAATATAGCATTTCAAAGAAGAAAAGGGCCTTCACATAAAATAAAATCGTTCGCCCATTTTACCCCCATCTCTTTGTGCTTTACTTTTGTGAAGTTTCCCTAAGGTAGTCCTCATATTCTTCCATAATTGTTCTGATTAAAGTGTTCCTCCACTTTCTTCCAAAAGTTGGCCTCTTAAATGAAGCATTGCACAGAATGGAGATTTTTGAAAGTAATTTGGGATTTCAGAAACAGTAAAATTAAGAGTCAAAGAATTGCACACTCTAAATATGCACTTTAGTTCAATTTTCTGGTCATGAATCTTTATTCTGCTTTTAAATGAAAAGCACATATTGAAGGAGATATAAATAAAAAGCAAATTTAATTTTATAGGGCCTCCTACTATGAAATATAGTCTCTACAGTATAAATCAATGCATAACAGTTGCAGGCAAGTGTCATTATATTCCTTTCAGTCCCAAGATTACTGCCTATCTGCACATCCCATGATATTTTAGAAAAGAATGTCTGAAACTTACCTGTTTCTACAATGAGTTAGGAATAAATAGTGAAGGTTTGAGTGATTTCTATCTGAAATATTTAATTTCCCCAAGCTACTAATGTATCATTAAGAAGTGGCATATCTATGAAGCAAAGATAGATTTACTCTCTCATTACTTAAAAGTTTGATGATTTTAAACTCATAAAAAATCTAAGTTATTGGCTAATGCTTCAAAAATGAGACTTCGAGTCCTTACTTAAAACATCTCAAGCAACAGACTACCATTCCTTGCATTAATCTACAATGCTGCCCAAACAATCCCAATGTTTAGCAAGGTTTAAGAACTACTGTGCTAATAAGTTACTGAACTAATAATTGTAAAGCTATTATCTATGAGTTTTTCCATAATATTAATATCCAGCATTAATGTTCTGGTTTTTCACCATGATATGCACAAACTATTTGATATGGACAAGTGAAAACTATTTTATTCCTTACTTATGGTTCATGCTTATTAAGGTAAGATTTTAATAGTTCTGATCTAATAGGTAAACTATGGTCCTTGAGTGGGAGACCAAAGAGTAGGTTCAATGTGTATAAGAACATATGCTGAACAATAAGAATCCTAATTAAAATAGAAACTATTATCTCAGCCTAATGCTTTTTGAAGTACTGATTCTTAATCAAATACACCTATTTTTTCATAGCATTGTAGAAAAGAGTATTATGTATTATATATGTGTATGTGATTTTGGAGCATTTTCTGAAGCCTAAATGACCTATAAAGTGGGCATTGTGTTATTATCTCTTCCATAAATTTTCAGGACATTTGAAGAAAATGGGGAAAATACTTCTTTCATAAACCCTGTTACATCTAAATTGTTCTTGAGACTTATGGAGCATAAAGCTTGCAGTGCTGCCTCTTTATCTTCTGGCTCCTGTGCCAGAAAAATACAGCATCCTATATGTTCTTACTTTCATATTAAGAAGCATGTCTGGGGAACCCAGGACATAGTTCAGCTGCTTAAGTGCCTGCCTGAAAAGAGCAAGGTCCTGAGTTCAATCCCCCTTACCAAAAAGGCAGAAAAGTCATAATCTGTGTTTTTAGATCAAAGAAGAGGGTAAGCATGTCAGGTAACCAAAGCCCTTGTAGTCATGGGAAAGATAAAAAGTGAACAAGAATATTTGAATGAAATAAGTGGCACTGAATCCCACAGAATGAGTAGGACTTGTAGAGTTATCTCTGCAAAGAATCTGAGAAAGAGAAGGCAACTTGTGACTTGAGAAGGCTCCAGCCTATCCAGCTTGTTGAGTTGCTCTTGCATAGGAAGAGACGCTAACAGAACGTGGTGGACTTTGAAAATACTTAATGCTTCTGATTTCCTAAGTCTAACTCTGCTGCCAGCGTCTTGCCATATCTTTGGATAAATTCATTGACCTCTCAAAATACATCATCAGTTAAAAGCAGTTTATAATCAGGTTGTAATATGAACAAATGGATCAGATAACAGCTAAGTAATTATAGAAAATAATGCTAAACTTTTGCTTATACAGAAAGATATATAATCTTATTTTATTTAATGCATAAATTCCTAACTCATTCCCTGACTCACAGATTGGGAGCCAATTCCCGGACTTTCTACTGCGCCGTGAGGTATTATGACCCCTGTGGAAAAGCTTAGGGACACATGATTGCTATTCAACATTTGGCAGGAGAAAATTAGATGGAGAAATTTAAAAACCCTACAGTCATGGTCTTTCATGTTCAAATATGTTGGAAAATATTTATTGGAAAATGAAAATTTGCCAGGAAATTTTAGAATATAAAATTAAATATAAATGCAAAAGGTAGCAGAACAGGCATCAGTACAGCAAAAGCAATTAATTTGAATAAATGACTCAAAAGGTATTGGCCAATATTATCTTGATTGCTTTTATGCACAGGTTATCATTGGGACAAATATCAAAATTAGATTTTAAAATGATTGGATTACTTTATGAGCCTCAAAACCACTTATAGGTAACCAGCTCAAGCAATAATTTTTTAATCAAACCTCATGATGCGGGAAGTAAACTGATCATTCAGAGGTCAGAATGACATTTGTGGGCCTGAGAAGTTTCTCTTGGTCTCTGAAACTGGCTGAGTGGGCACCATCAGAGGCAAATCTTGAGCAGAAAGATTTATCACCCAATATGAAACACAGTTCTTGTGCCACCAATTAATCATGAGGGCAAATATCCTGTTTGATATTAGTTCAAATTTCTCAGACTGATAATTTCAGAAGCATCTGATGCAGATTCATGGATTGGATTGAATTTGAGTGAAATCCCCCAAAATGAATTCTTATCACCATTTCCACATTTGTTCAAAATTATTCACACTATATCCTCTAACCAATACACTGTATTAAACAGTAGGTTCTTTTATGGATTGAATTGTGCTGCTCTGAAAAATTCATTGCTAAAGTCCTAACCTCGGAACAGATACAATTAGTTAATTAATTTAGCTTATGAAGTCATACTGAAGCAGACTGGGCTTCTTAATCCAATATGACTGATGTTCTTATAAATAAGGGAAAATTGTGCCCAGACACATACATAAAAAGGAGGCAATCTGACGATGAAGACAAACATTTGGCTGATGTTCTACATGCCAAAGAAAACCAAAGATCACCATCAAAGTACCAGGAGCTAGGGAAAAGGCAAGGACAGGTTGTTCTCACAGTACTAAGGAGGAACCAACCTTGCCAAAACTTTGATCTGAAGCTTGTAATGACCAGACTATAAGGCATTGCATTTCCTTCCCTTAAGCCACCCAGTTTTTCATCCTTTGTTGTAGTTGCCAAAAATAAGAAACAATATCCTGAGAAAACAAATAGAAAATTGGAGCATGAAATTCTCCACCTTCTTGGTACCTGCATTCTAACGCCTAGAAGTAACCTAGCATATTTCTTTGTAGCATCTCAAATGCAAAACACTTTGTGATCATTTTTCTAATCAACAAAAATACAAATTTGTGGCTGTCAGAACAAATCAGAAACTTGCGAATCCAGTGTCATCCATTTTCCAATCCAAAACAGGTAAGTGTGTGCTGGATTTTCTTCATTTATTCCTCTTGTTCGAAGCCCCACTCCCCCTGCGCCTTCGTTGCTGCACTCACGGGTTGCATCTGTCAGGACCACTGCTAATTTGCCATCAAGCAGTGCATAGCACTGGAAGGACACCCTAGGGCCGGTGGATGCGCCTTAGCGTCCGGATGGCTGCAGTGCTGACACCAGCAGAGCCCCTCCCACTTGATCCTTAATTGGCCAGGTGCATCCTTGGGATGGGGTCTGATAACATTGCTCCACGTTTGTCCTCTTTGAGACTAAGCCTGGTAACAGCGAGTTTCTGAAAACTGTTCCTCAGTAATTGCTAGCTCCTGGGGGCTTTACACTTTCTGGTTGCTACTTTTACTCTGCCCTCACCTTTCAAATAACCCTATTGTTAGACTCTCCATAATAATTTCTGTCAGTTTGTCAATAACTTCCTGCCAGAACCATTATTGACACAAAACATTTTTTTCTTGTGAATTCCCCTGAATTAGCCACTTTCTCATAACAGGGACTGAATATCCAGCTTCAATTTACAGGAGGGATATATTTTGTCCATGGCTGGCCTGCTCCATGGCAGAAAAATGATAGCCGAGGGCATGGCAGGAGATAGAGTGCTCAACCCACCACAACTAGAAAGCACAGATCAGAGCGAGGGACCCAGGACAAGAACAGACTCTTCTAGGTCATGCTTCTAGATGCCCCCTGCAAAACCAGGCCCTGCCTTCTAACAGCACAGCCTGAGTGAATTATACTTGCAGAGTACAGCACCCCTGTGATCCAGTACACTTCTAAACACAAATACTGAGACCTTAGGGAACATTTTTAGATACAAAACTCAACATTCTGACCACGACCCCCAAAAGACTCCTCTTGCCCATTTTTACTGTAAAAACTGCATTTAATTTCTCTCTAAGAATTACCAGTGTCCTAAGAGTGACAACACTGCTGAAAGTCTGAGTTCAAATTTTCCTCCAAGACCCAAGGCAAACTATTAGCTGTGAGTCCCTATATGATTAAAAAAGAAAGTTAAATATTTCTAAAATAAAATAGAAAATGTTAAACATTCCCACTCCAGAAGGAGAGATTTGGAGGGAGGGAGGATAGAAAGGACTGAGTCCAAAGCAAGGAAAAAACTCAACAGGGTAAACACTAAGCCCTGTGCATACCCAGCACCAATGACAGGTTGCAGGAAGACGTGACCTCTGAAGAACTCAGGTAGTCTCTCCGCTAAGTAAGGCATTACTAGTTGATGCCTTCATTGTCAACCTTTCACTTATTGCTCCACTTACTGCTATAAACATTCCATGTTCCTGGCATTTCTAATTGCCTAGGGGATCTAGCACATGTTTAGTTTCACTTGCACAACTTCATGGACTGCCTATTTTGGAGCAAGATGCCTGGCCTCCCACACTTTCTTCTGAAACCTAGATAGACACCTTCATTGCTCAATAGCACTTACAATCTCTATTCCTGCAAAACCAGGACAGTGTAGATGATGATAAATTCTGTATCAGCTCAAGCTGTAGTCAGGGCTATTTAGATCACAGCTGTAGAGGACTCATTCTTGATGGCTGAGTGTTGAGAAACAAATCATAGGAGGGAAATATCCTTAGGTGGGCCATCTGAATCAGGGATTGCCAAGGAATTATTTCTCAAGTGAAAGTTTCAGTTTTCACCCTTGAGCTTGTGAAGAGTGGCATCTTTTTGGTTCCTGAGATGTCCTCACTCCATCATTCCAACTGTCCTGATTCAAAGTTATGGACTTTTATTTAGTACTGTTTTTTTTTTTTTTTTTTTTTCAGCAATCATGTTTTCTATGGTTCCAAATTTGCAAGCACTTTCTGATGAAAGTGTAAGTTTTTCACATTTGCTTTTTACTTCTAACTTTCACTATAGATCTGGCTAAAAGGAGCCAGTACAGTCCATATCACAGCTTAAATTTTGGCCTCCCTTAAATTTTTCTGCAGCAGATTATTTTGCCTATCACCTTTAATCTCAGTTTCCCTCAATCTCAGGATTTAGAAAAAATGAAGACAAATTTTCTGCTAGGTTGTAATATGCATGGCTCCTGGCCATCTGTCAAGAAAATCCTTGTTCTCAACAGAAAACACCTGAACCTGGCCTTTATTGTCAGCATTGAATTCTTCTGAGATCCACCCAGAATCTCTCCCCAGTTGCTGCTTACTTTGCTTATGGCATTCGGAGGCATTCTGGTCACCTTTACCCAAAGTTTTGTAAATTCCTTCCACAAACCAGTTCCAAAGGCTTCTGAAACTAATGCTTATGTAGAGTCACAGCAATAACACCACTTCTGGGTACCAGTACTTGGCTTAATAACTTTGTAATAGCCAGGCAAAAATTCCTGACTCCCTCAGTTTAAAGTTTCTTTCCATGGCCTACAGTTCTAGTCCACAGTCAGTTGGCTCCAAGGTGCAAACACCATGGCAGAGGAGCATGGTAGAGGGAGAGCCACTCAACCATGGCAGCCCACAAGCATATAGCAAAGGAAGGAACTTGGGGCAAGAGTACACCCTTCTAGTAGTCACACTCCCACTGGAGGGACGAGAGAGAGAGAGAGAGAGAGAGAGAGAGACTGGGACTTAAAGCCTGAAAGTTCTGAAAACTTCCCTTTAGCTTGCTTCATGTATCTGAAGTGCAAAGGTGAATGTTGTCAGGTGCAAAGCTGACTGCAAGCACTACGAAGACAGATGTGATGCCAATTACCATAAAATTTCTCTTGAACTCCTATGCTAATACCAGAAACACTAGGCAGAAAGAAGAACCTTGAAAATTGGGATAGCAAGACTTGGTCAGTGTATACTTTTGTTTGACCATCTTGAAGGAGAGATAAATGACTGCTGTGAAATATACATTAACTCCTAGTAAGCAGATAAGTGGTTAGTGACTTTCATGGTATTAGAATGAACAAGATTGGAAGATGAATGACAAGGAGATCTATGTCACTGATGTTTGGGAGTAAATATTTCAGAATAGGTAGTGTGAGAATATTCATGGTCGCATAAATTCTCACCAGTGAACTGATTGTTTTCACCAATCAATAATGAAATTACCTGTTGTATGTGTAAGTCAGCTTCTTTCCTTGGCCACTAAATTTCTCATTTAATGGTCCCATTTATAAAGAAACCATAGTGACAGGCATGGAAACTATGCATGAGCTCAGTAAGGTAGACTTCTTTCCACTAAGACTATTCTGATAAAAACTGTTGCTGAATATCCAATATTGTACAACAAAACTGAACCCTAAACACCCAATCTGATCATTTCTGGAAAACTGGGCTTCTCAAAGTGAAAATTCATACTGTGAACTAATTGCAACACAAAGGTCACTCTTGTGGGAAAAGATGTACATTTCTGATATATACTTGCCTTTGTGTCTTGCAAACCTAATCAATATCTTGTTCAGGAATTAGAGGAATGTCCTATCCATCATCTTAGTAGCCTAAAAAAGTTTTTCATGTTTAGAGAAAGCACTTTATAATGAGAGAAATGTAGCAGTTGACTTCACTCAAGGTGTTCCCTGGTCATATCTGTCATATTTCCCAGAAAAGAAGCATTTGGCAAAGTAGTGAATTGGCAGCTAAATATTCAGCAATATTGCTAAGTGAGGTACCTATGAGTTTGTGATGCTAATTTACAAGGTCCTTTGTAAATAGAATTTATGAACCTGGGAAACAAAACACATGTATGGAAATAAACTCTTTTATTATTATACTATCAGTATCCCAGTTATGGCTTTAGTGTCTTTAGGAGGTGAGCACCTGAGAAATAACTGCTTCCACCAGTCAACATGGCCATGATTGTATTAAAATAGAATGGAGCTACCTTGGACTTCTCATTATGATGACCCAACACACAATGAAAAGATTCAGTGTACTCTTTTTGAATATAATTCAATTATCAGTAACCACTGCAATGCTTCCACTAGTAATGGCAAAGTGAACTTTCAAACTAGGCATTTCATGCTGCCTTTTTGTATAGCTATGATAGTATTGGTTTCCAACAGGAAATTGAGATAATATGACTAAAACACAACCTCTAGGGACTTGGGTTCTACAGCTCTAAAAATCATTTGTGCCACTCTACGAGAGAAAAAAAATTAGCCTCTGATCTGACAAAGTGTAAAGGCAAGGTGAACTAGATAATGAAAGAGTGAAGGTATACTTTTCCAAATGACGTAAACTTGGGCTTTATAGTAAGCTACAGAAGCAGATGCTGTGATCATCTAAGCTATACAGTATTGTAATTTTATTTTTTTCCATTCACTTTTAACGGTTGGTACTTTATATGAAGGGCAATAAAGCTCAGCGGTATTACAAAGTGCCTGGTGGATTTCTATCTACATAAAAATCTTCCCAAGGAATAAGGTGATTCACTAGAAGTTGTGCTTCTGCATTTGGGAATTTTTCTATTGTGCTACAGATTTGAGAACAGAAATGAATGCTAATTGAAAACAGTCTTACTGGCTATTAATCATTTGCTTTCAATCTTCTGCCTTCATTGTACCTTAAATTTTTAAATCTTTTATTCATTTATTTTGCACAGGATCTTGCTGCACAGCTCTGACTCATAGTGAGCCTCCTGTGTCAGCCTCCCCAGTGCTGGGATTACAAATGTGCACCACTAAACCTGGTTTTTGTGGCCAGCACTGTATCTTAGTCTTTGTCCAATAACTATATCACTTTGAATAAGGTTTTCTGGATTCTTGGGAAGTTCAACTTCTATGAACTTTTTCTGGGTTCTTGAGAAGTACAACCACTATGAACTACCTGAGTAACAAAATTAAGGTTACAAAACTATTAGGAAGTTGTTTTCACTATAACTCAATCCCAGCACCCTAAACCATCATGTGAACTGTATCCATGTTCCCATCTGTGTACCCATAGCTATTACTAGAAATCTTATCTTCCACACCTATAGCTGGTTCTGATACGTCCACTCTTTATCTTTCTCCATTATTCCATATGGTCAGGAGTAGTAACTGCTTTGTATTTTTGTAGACCTTAAGTGTCTCAGTGTCTCTTGACTCTCCTTGTATATCTCTAATTAGTTCTCTTTTCTTACCTTGTCAATTAGTGCATTATGTGTGCCCTCTTTTATCTACTAACATACTAGTTAACAAAAACTTATGGTTGATAAATTTTCATTCTCTAATGCAGCTTAAAATGTACTTATGTAGCCCACCTGCCTTGCCAGCCCTGCCCTTGGTGCACACTGAGAGAAAGACAACCGAGGCTGGGTGTGGTGGAGTGTGCCTGTAATCCCAGTACTTGGGAGGCTGAAAAAGAGAATCACTAAAATTCTGATCTGTGTAGTGAAACCCTGTAGACCCTGAACTAATTTTTTTAAATGTACTAGTGTAGGGATAAAAATGATTTACTTTTTAAAGTTGTGACTACCAGATTATGCTGCCATATATGTTTGACCAGCAGTGTCAGTGACACAGCAAAGGGATTCTGAAGAAGACATAAGCACTGAAAACATGGATCAAGGACAGTGGTCTTCTGTATATTGCATTGTATAACTGAGTTCTCAATATTTTGAAAGTTCTTCTATTTGTAATAAATGAATTGCATACAGATTCTATCTGCAATATGCTTAAGTAGAACTAATTGGTGAAAATAACATAATTACAATGGTGCTGAAATCCAGCATGTTGGAGTGGAAACAGAAATCATGTAATTTGTGTCTTCAAAATGTATTACATTTTTAGCAAAAAAAAAAAAACCATAAACGGCTTGACTGAATGATGTATTTTGAGTTCTCTTATTACTATGCTGTGATTCGGACAGTGATAATGATCTATGCTATATTATTTGAATTATTTTGTCAGGCATTATTTCTTAACATTTTACACAATTATTTTAAAAGAGTCACCAAAATCCTGTTTTACTGATTTTTACTTTTTTTAAAAAAAGAAATGTTCAAAATGCTATCCAGAGTTAAGGATGACGCATACTAACTCTCACTGCCCACTGCCTATGCCAGGCATTCAACATTTTTACTGAGAAACTGAGTTTTATGATCTACATTTAACTTTCCATTTTGTTGTTTGAGATCTAAACATAAAACTGGTGAAATGTCTTATTTGAATATAATAAGAACATGCTCAATTTTTAGGCCAAAGTCGTAGTTAATGGCATCTCAGAAGAAAGATCAGTGTGGCTCAGCACACACTACTGTAAAAAGGAGCAAGCAGGCTTCGGTAGCTTTTATTGCAATTGAGAAGTCTCCTGCTTCTTCCAATATTCTGAAAAAGCCACTGCAGTGAACTTGTCGGCTTTAGCCAACTTGTGTTTTCATGTCTCGGCAAAGATATGCTTCAAAGAAATCTCCCTTTGAAAGCTTTGATAAAAGACTACTCAGAGCAAACTGAATCTAAAATCAAATAACTGTATTTTCTTTTAAGGAAATGGAAAAAGGAAGCACAGCTCTTACTTGAAATATATTTTTAATAGTATTTTGAGTAGTTTACTTTTTTCAGTAGCAGTGCTGTAGTGCCTACCTGTCCTTAAAGAATAATCTCTAAGTAATACGTATTTTAACATTGAATTTAAATGGAATAACATCGGGATATTAAAGTCAGTGAGTATTTATCAAGGATTCTTTCTTAGTAAAAAAAAAATCCAGAATCAAAAATTCATAACTGTTATATCCCAGGAGCATTCTCATGGTTAAGAATTACTCAGAATACAAATTGTAGTTCTTTAATGGACCTTAAACTCATCTCCAAAATCCATTCCCACTTCCTCAGATGAAAATCTTGGCTTACATTGTCCTGATGGCCCTCATTCCTTAGTTTCTGCTTCAATTTGGCTCAAATCATATATGCACACACTTACTATGTGACTATATCTGTGTTAATATATGGGAGCTACTCGCACTAGAGCCAAGAACACAATAGTGCACCAAGTGGGTATATGAATGGAACCTAAAGTTAAGTGAAGTAACTCAGACAGACAAATTTAAATATTGCATTGTTTCTCTTACACGAAAAACTCAATAGATATAAATATAGATTACATAGATATAAATATACAAAGTACAAAGTAAAAGACACTTAATAGGAAAATAAAGGGTCAGCCAAATAGCTCAGCAGATTAAAAAACCTGCAAGCAGGCACAGGAGCCAGGGGTTTGATCTCTGGGCCTGCTGTGCCAGCCCTGCCTCTGGGGCACACTAAGACAGCAACTGAGATGGTGTAGTGGTGCACACCTATAATCCCAGCACTTAGGAGGTTGTAAACAGGAGAATCACTATGAGTCTGATCTAGTAGTGAGGCCCTGAACGTGATATAGACCCTTCCCTAAAATACAGAGGGAAAAAAGGAAAATGAAGCAAACTGAAGTGTGTTATGATCATGTACCAGTCCTACACAGTAAAAGAAATTATTACATGCTGCAAAGATCTACTAATAATGGTTAAAAAAGAAATCCATCCTCACAAAAAATGAGTAGGTGAACAGATAGTATAATACATGTTCATCTATCAAAATGTGAAGCCAAGTCAGAAAAATCCTTTAAATTCTGAATTTGTTGTTATTTGTATAAAGCTATAGAGAATTTGACAACAAATAACTCATGTTATTCAATACAAAGAATGACTTTGCCACCCACTGATTCTAAAATTACAGATTTTTGTACTGAGTTTACTGAAAAACACTTAAACTCACAAATACTACTATTGATCAAATATGGACAAAATTATAAAATTTTATGCAAAAAACAATGAAATATAAATAGAATATAGAAATATCCATATATGGCTTTATTATTATGACAAAATAGCACTGCAATGCAGATTAAAAGGGCAATCTTTTCAGTAAGATGTTCTGAAAAGTTTGATATCCATTAAGAAAAAATATAAAACTGGCCCTTCATCCTATATAAAACAGTACACTGAGACAGATTATAATTCTGAATTCAAAATAATACAGTTTTTAAAAGAAAACAAAAGGCCAGTTTTTAAC
>NW_004524595.1:23992694-23993564 GCF_000260255.1 Octodon degus | reverse complement strand
GAGGGGCACAGTAGGCTCACCTCCAAAGAAAGCAGCAGGAAGGAGCTGAGCACAGTAGCCAGATCCAAGCCAGGCACAACTGGATGAACTAGAACTTAGTATGTTGGTACCTGAATTTTAGTAAGTGCTACGGTTACAACTGCACCAAAGCTCAACACCAAATTTCAGTAGACAGTCCTATACAAAATGACAAAGGAGCAAAATGCAAACTCAGGTCCCGAGCTCACCCAAACAGGTGCAGAGGACACCACCATAGCTGAAATGTCTGGATTAATAGTCTGCAGTAAAGAAACAATAGCAGAAAGTATAGAGGAACTCAGACCAGAATTAATTTCTGAAATAAAAAAATAAATATATGAAGTAATAGTGTCTGAAGTAAAAAAAAAAAAAAAACCAGCAGAAACGTATAGAGGAATTAACATCAAAATTAATCTCTGAAATGAAAAAAAGAAATCTCAGAATTAAGAGTGTCTGAAATAAAGAATCAAATACAGAAACATATAGAGGAAATCAGATCAGAAATAAACTCTGAAGTAGAAGAATTAACAACTATTTCTCAAAAAGACACTGATAAAAAATAAAGGAGATTAGAAAAGTAATGGATTCCTTGAATGAGAATTACAGGAAAGATATAGATCTCATGAAGCAGAGTCAAAGAGATACAGAGGAACTTAAAATTTCAATCACAAACTTGTAAAACCATTTGAGTTAAAGTGAACTAGAGTTTCAGATCTGTACCTATGTTTATAGCTGTACAATTTGTGATAGCCAAATCTTGGAAACAACCAAGATGCCAATCACCTGAAGAATGGATGAAAAAGATGTGGTATTTTTATACAATGAAGTAATACTCAGCTATAAAGAATGATG
>NW_004524595.1:23990243-23991364 GCF_000260255.1 Octodon degus | reverse complement strand
AGGATATCATGTCTGCATCTTGTGCTATGAATGACTCTACAAAGACAACAATACGCAATGCATTAATCGTTGCAACTCTCCTACCAACCTGTTTTGAAACTGTCACATTGCAATTTTTCTCAATAAAATTAATTTTAAATTGCCATATAAAGTGCAGTAAGAGAAGATGTCAAGCTACAAAGGCAACAGTGTCCTGATACATTTATTCAATCAAGGACTTGGTTCAAAATCATTTAAAAATGAATGCAGGACTAAAATCTCTATTTTTAAAATAAGAAAACTATTCTAAAGGAGTATGTTCAAAATGATATGCAAATGAATCAAATGAACATGCATTCAGCATAGTTGTGACACAAATATAAATTAAAATCACAGAGACACATCAAATTATACACAGATCCATAAATTCCATGCAAAATTACACAAAGACACTTTTTTTGCACAATATCAATACTAACTGACTTCAAGTATTGATGAGCAGGTGAAGCAATTAGAACTATTTGACAATCTATATTACACTCACATGTACACCTGTCTCCTAATACTGCAGATTTGTGTATATTTTATAAAGTATTAATCATCAGAAGACATGTACAAGACTGAAGAATATTCATGGCAGTATCACAAAATCAAAAGCTAAAAGCAACTCACCCCTCTAAGAATAGCAGAATAGGTGAATAAAATTTTATAACACTGAAAAAATTAAGTTATTGGAATAAAATGGATATATTTCAAACACATAAGATTGAACTTGGGGTCAGCCAAATAGCTCAGGGGTTAAAGTGCCTGGAAGCAGGCTCAGGGGCCAGGGGTTCAATCCACTGCCTGCTGTGCCAGCCTTGCCCCTGGGGCACGCTGATATGGCTATTGGGAGGGTGTGGTGGCACATGCCTTTAATCCCAGCACTTGAGAGGCTGTAAACAGGAGAATCACTGAGTCAGATCTAATAGTGAAACTCTGAACACTCTGTAGACCCTTCTCTACTACAGAAAGGAAAAAAAAGTAAAGCAAAAAAAAGAAACAAATAAAAAAAATCTGCAGTTACCTTTCAGTGCATACCAATGAAGAGAAAGTTATGAAAACATCTTTAGGGCTGGAAATACTCACATACACTGCTCTGA
>NW_004524595.1:23977125-23989985 GCF_000260255.1 Octodon degus | reverse complement strand
CAGGAAAAACTGGGTATGTAAAGTGGCTAAATAATAGAGCTAAGTCACCCAACTAGAATGCAGTGAAGCTGGAATTCAAATCCAGGTCTCTGAGACTGCAAGATCTATAAGCTCACAAACCTAATAGATGTCACATCACAAAATGACTTTGATTTAGCCACACATCATTTTAAAATGCAGCATAATGACAATTCATGTGGCCTAAATCTTCAGAGTTTCAAGGATATTTCTTTATTTTATTTTTATTAGTACAGGTTTGCAGTATATAACGTTTACATCCCTCAAGTGGACTTCAATACATAAACCTAGCACACCTTAATTCCTTTTTTCTATCCCTTCTCCTACTCCTCTCTTCTCCTTTACTCCATCTCTTGGCCCTCTTCTGACTTGAGAATGACCTACCTCCCTACTTCTTACAACCTGTCTCTTACTATTTATTTAAAGTTTGGGCTGATCACATACGGGAAGCCACCCAGTATTTACGGTTGTGTGTCTGATCTATTTCACTTCTGACAAATGTGTCAAGTACATGTCTACAGTACAGAAAGATTCCATTCACTGCAGGGAACTGATACATGAACATAACACAGTTCAGTTCCCTTCTTCCTCCCCTCTCCCTCAGCCTCCATTTTATTCTTCCAGCATCTAATTGATTAACTTATAAGACTCAATTAAATTAATTGCTGTGTATTCTCATGGAAAACAAGACTAGTAAGCTAAAGAATTGGATAAAACATGTAAGACAATTGTACTAATTTGAAGTACACTAGATTACATTTTTTTTCCTTTTCCTATCATCTATCATTCATATAGAATGCATGATACCTATCATTCATATAGATATATACATATTTATATATGTCTGTATCATCTATAAAATTAGAATTAATGGTTGTTCAAGTTTAAAATGATACACATCCAGCCAAACCCTACTTTTTTCAGTTTTGATGGGGGTTTTTTGCCACCTAGTGGTAAGTGGCAGGCCACTGTGTCATGACCTAGGCAGCCATCTTCCCATCAGCCCTAAGACCATCAAGATAAATAGTCAAAAATGTGCTCTAAACTATATGGTTTGGTGCCTTAGCTGTATTAACTGCTTTCTCAGTTTACATTGTCTCCAGCTTACCATGGATTTATCATGACATATCCCCACTGTCATCTGAGCATTTGCAGTTATCTCTCTGTGTTTTCTGAAACTCTCTGAATTTCCCTCGTACAATTATGTTGAATCACTTTTCAGGTAAATTTAAATCTTGACTTCTCTAAGTTATTGGTGCTTTGTTTTGTTACTTCGGAGATCCATACTGCTATGCGCGATTCCTGTGTCCTGGCATCATTGCCTACACATTGGAAGGCATAGGCACCTCTTCCAGGCTTCACAGACTGGGCTTGGAAGGAAGAACACTTTACATTCAGATTGTGCAGAGGGCTGGTATGACTCATGCAAGAGTGCTGCAGGGGTCCAGTGGGGGCAGTTGTGGCAGCCAGGTGCACCTGTAACCTGACTGCACTAAAATGGACCTGGAGTCTTTATATGCGCATGCAAAGTCCTGGAGCCTGCATCCATGGTATAGAATGAGGAAACTGTGTTTGTAGGGCATCAGAGTCTGCGTGGTTGGGTCAGGGTCATGGGTCTGCGAAGACCAAGACAGCACCCACTGAGTCTACAGTGCCAGTTCTGGCCCCTGAATTCATAAACACTGGTCTTAGCACCACCTGCAACAGCATGGATGTTCTTGGAGATGAGTCCATAGGTGGAATATAGATTTACTGGGGCCAACTAGAGCCTGGCACTGTTGAGCCCTAATGATGGGGACTGGAGCAAAGTTAAGCGCTGGCTTCACTTTCCTTCTCTCTTTCTGTGTCACCATGTGCAGGCTTGGGCGAGTGTATCATATGAGCTCATATGAAACTCTTTTCCCTACTCTCTTGACTGACTTTCTTTTTGTTTTTGTGTTTCATTCGGCTCTATAATCTGTCCCTCATATTTCTCAACTATTGTAAAGGTATTTATTTTTATAAAATTTTCTTTCTTTCATTCTTCCTTTCTTCCTTTCTTTTCTTTCTTTCTTTCTTTCTTTCTTTCTTTCTTTCTTTCTTTCTTTCTTTCTCTTGTTCTCTCTTTCTTTGGTATAGGGTCTTGCTATGCAACTCAGACCCATCATGATCCTCCTGTCTCAGCTTCCCCAGTGCTGTGATTACAGGCATGCGCCACTGTACCCGATCTCAGTGGCCAGCTCAGCACTGGGCCAGTATGGCATGAGGTACCAGGAATGGAACCTGGGTTGTCATGCTTGCAGGTAGGGGTTTAGGCCACTAGGCTGTATCTCCAGCCCCTGGAAAGTTGTTTTTATTCATTGATGATTCTTCAAAATTGATGTTTGAGGAATGAACACTGAACAATTTTATTCCTGTTTTCATTATCTTTTTGTAACTTTAGTATAGCTGAGAAGTCCTTAAGGATTATGATGTCATAATTCATAAATTTCCCAAGACATAAAGTTGAATCACTCTCATACTGCAAGATTGAGTCTGACTCGATATCTGATTCTTAATGATACATCACCAGTCTCCACTGATCATTTCAAATGCAATAGATCTTTTCAAACAGTCAGGCATTAAATAAATATTCATTTTTATTATTCTATTTTCCAGGAACTGTTTTGAATCCCTGGAATTTATACTACCTATATAATAGACCAGCAATTATTGTAATTAAGAATTTGTCAGTGTAGTCCAAGTAGATGTCAAACATCTGCTATAAATCTTATTTTTCTTGACTTCTGTAAAATTTCAGATATGGTCAGAAATCTTAATAATCTTAGAATACATAACATTATGTAAATGTTTACAGTACTATAAAGAATGTAGATTGAAGAAAAATGTTTTAATGCTTTGATATATTTACATACTCAAATAGCCATCATATGAAATAGTAGTAAGACAGGCATTACAGTGTTTCGTAGTTCAGTGTCATTATGTATTATGAAATAGTAGGGGCAAGTACTATACAGTTGTTGTATGGTCCCAGACTCTGCTCGTATACTTTTACTGAGACCACAACTGGCTTGTTCTTTAAGTTAATTTCTTGACTGTTTGAACAAAGTTACCTCACTATTTTTTTTTTTTTTAGAACCGGGGATTGAACTCAGACCCTTACACTTGCCAGGGAAGCGCTTATTCCACTGAGCCATCTCCCCAGCCCTACCTCACTATTTTGTTGAGAAATAACACTGCACATTTGTTTCCTAGACACAATTCTGTAATGTCTTCCACTGACTTCCATTCCCTTTCTCAGGAAATTGCCATGGTAGTTTCTGAATATATGGCTTAAGCAACCTCATATTTTAGGTTTGATTCAACTGAACTCTAATTGAATTTTGGGTTTGATATTTTAGGCTTCCACAGTGTATAGAATAATGACCTTTATCCCCCTGGCAGCATCCACTAAAAAAAAAGCTCATAATCTGACACTGAGCTGCTAGAGTCTGGTAGAATTCTTTGCCTAACCAACCCCTGCCTAACACTCTTTGTGTTGTTTCAACCCTGAGAAAAACTAGGACATTCAGCACCAGATCCTTCACATGCCATTTTGTGTTCCCGGGTCTCTTGCCCAGTCACAAGGGAACTATTAGCATACAGAAAATGGAATTCTGGATTATTATTTTCAAAGAGACACTGGGAACTGGGCCACCCAATGTCATCTGTGGGAACTGCCTTCCTGTCTGTATGATAAGTCAGTTGTTTCCTTGAATGCTGATCATAGAGTGGAACAAAGCAATACCATAGTGTCACTGCTTATATAATTCAACCTATAAAATCCTCTCCCTGAAGTAACATACTTCTGAGTGATTCATCTAGCCAGCTGCCCATACTAGTTGCCAAGGGACACTGCTGCTGAATATATATCCTCATTGGTCCTGCTAGTGGTGCTGTCACACAGCATATAGTCATGTGATTTTGCCAAGCTGTCAGGCCCATGTGCTCTTCTTGTGGCCCCTCTCCCACCAGTGGATCACTTTTTTGTCATTGCCTTAATAAATCTCTCTTACAAGACATTTCTGGGTTTGTTTTGCATTTCTTTATTTGTTTGTTCAGTCTTTTGGTAATTTACTCTATTACTCCACCACACTTGGTTGCCAACTAGACAGTATGGACTATGGCTTTCAGCTCCTCTGAAATCTCGTGATTCTCACATAGCTCCCTGGCAGGCAAAATTTACCAAAGAGCTCCTCTGTTTTCACTATGTTCATGGGAACCACCCCTTCCCAAGATATTTGGACACAAGTTTTGGTCTACAGTACTTGATAATCAAGAGAAACAGGGATCAAAGTATACAAGAGGATCTCCAGCTAGCACTCTTTTCAGAGAGCTCAGCAGCATCCCTGGGAAAAGCTCACTCTGCTGAGCATTGTTCTACTAAATACTTGTATATTCCTTCTTCCCTTTCTTCTGCCCCACACTACTGACTCCTCATGAAAGACATCTTCTTTGCCTGCACCAAATATTTTTAATTCAACTTTTTCTTTACCTATTCTGATTCCTTTTATTTATCTATCTTGTCTAATGGCTCTAGCTAATGATTCCAGAACTATATTGAATATAACTGGTGATAGAGGACATCCTTGTCTTGTACCAGATCTGAGAGTAAAAGATTTTAGTGTTTCTCCATTTAGAATTATGTTAGCTGTTGGGTTGTCATAGATGGCTTTTATCAGATTGAAGTAGAGGCCATATATTCCAATTTTCTTAGGACTTTGGACATGAATGAATGTTGAACTTTGTCAAGAGCCTTTTCTGCATCAATTCAGATGATCATGTGGTTTTTACACTTCACTCTTTTAATATAGTGTATTACATTTATAGATTTGTGTATATTGAACCATCCTTGCATCCCTGGGATGAATCATACCTGGTCAGGGTGTATAAGATTCATGATAATTTGCTGTATTCTATTTGCTAGGATTTTATTGAAGATTTTGGCATCTATGTTCATGAGGGAGATTGGCCTGTAGTTCTCTTTTTTAGTTACGTCTTTCCCTGGATTTGGTATCAGTATAATATTTGCTTCCAGGAATGATTTTGGGAGGATTGCTTCCTTTTCAATTTCATTGAAGAGTTTGAGGAGTATAGGGATTATATCTTCCATAAATTTCTTGTAGAATTCAGCTGTGAATCCATCAGGACCTGGACTTTTCTTTCTCGGTAGTTTTTTTTTGTTGTTGTTGTTATTGTTGTTGTTACATTTCATAATTCATTGGCTGTTATTGGGTTGTTGAGAGTTGTTACATCTTCTTGATTCAGTTTGTCATGACATACCAATTACTGCCATATTGTCTCTCAAGTAAATGTTTGTTTAAAAGAAGGGTACTAAATGAAAACAAGAGACAAGAAAAACAATGTCACAGGACTGTCCTGTTATAAGGCTGTACATGCTTAGATTTCTAAATGTCCGTGTAAAAATAGGTAGCTGTGTATTCCTATTTTTTAATTTTTTTCTTCATATTATGGAGGGACTTAAACTTTAACATATCAATACTTGATGGAAAATACCTGTTCCATGTTATATCTAAGATGTTTGATATTCAGACAGATAGTGAGGTTAAGCTCAACTGCCTTTGATGTAGGGTATTAATAATAAGCTTCTCTTCTGGAGGGTTAACAATGTAAGTTTGCAGACAAAAAATTAAAGAAAAAGAAGGGCTGCAAGAACTGTCAACATTGTGGCCCTAGCCATTCAAGGTCAGTGAAGATTCAGGACACAGGAGATCCTGTACTATAACACCATGTAACTCAGTTGTGTCCCAAATTTTCTGGTTAAGGAGATTATAGGACCACAGAGGAAAGTGATCAATGATGTAGAATGTGCCTAAAGAGAGTCACATGGAAAGAAAACATTCTCTCAGGCTGTCACAGAGAGCAAATTGGTTAAGCAATGGCTGTAACTCATCCACATGGTTGGCACTGACAAAGGATCTACAAACTGCAGTACAGGGATTCAGAATAAATACTGAGATGATTTGACTGAACTTATCAGATACAAAAGTGTCATTTCTTGTTATATAGGTCTTGTTTTATCTTGGTCTTAACCATCCAGCAGAAAAGTATAACAATGATGTATAAAAAGTAAAGCCATATTAATATGCTGAGCTGTAAAAGGCCCAAGTCAACAACTTCAGACATTTCCAGTCTTACAGAAAACCCACTACTATTATGGACTACTGGACTATATTGGCATATTTTGCTGAATTCCTGGACCTACAGTATTTAAATGACAATGGAATTCACTTCTCTGACAAAACTAGACAGAAAAAGGGGGATACAAATGAACGACCATTTTGTATCTATATACTCAAAATAGGATAGATATACAGCTGTATTCTCTTAATTCAGTGAATAGAGAGGTTTGTTCTAATAGTGTATGTGAACAGGATATCATGTCTGCATCTTGTATAATGAATAACAACTAAGACAGCAATATGCAATGTATTAATTATTGAAATTGTGTTAGTAATCAGTTTTGAAATTGTCTCATTGCTATTTGTTTCTCAATAAAATTATTTAAAAAAGAAAGAAAAAGCATAAATACAGGTATTTTTATTAAATAAATGTTATTTTAAAGCCATTCAAGAGACATCTTCATTAATAATGAGATGGTGGATAAGTTAAACTCAAAAAACGAATTTTAGTTCTTAGGAAGAAAGCGTTAGTGTTCAGCAAGTCTAAGAGAGACATCTTCACTGCCTTACATGGAAGAATTTTAATGTTTTCACCTTCCAGATTGTCCTTAAGATACTCACTAGCTGCTAAATAAATGTAGATTTTTTTTAAGCAAGGAGGCTAACTCAGTTCCAAGATAAACATCCTGTCTGGTTAAGGTCACCTATTAGTTGCTAGGCAACCTTGTTTCAAGTGTTACTAACTTTGCAAAAGTATAACTAAAGTTTTGTTGTTCTTTTTTGAGAAAAAGAAAAAAATACATATATATACACAAGATAGGATAAATATACAGCTACTTTCTCTTTGTTCAATGAGAAGAAAGGTTTGTACTAATATTGCTCAGACAAGATATCATGTATGTATCTTGTCCTCTGAATCATTACTATGAAAACAACAATATGCATTGTATTAATTATTGTAACTGTCCCACTAACCTGTTTTGAGACTGTTTCATTGCTATTTTATTTTTTTCTTATTAAAATTAATAAAAGAAAAAAATTATTTTCAAAACCCATGGACTTTACCTAAAATTACATTTTTCACATCAGAAGTTAAATCTTTCTTTAGTTGTTTACTTTCTCCATGATAACAAGTTTATTGGTTCAAGCAAGTCAATGCCCTGGCAGAGCTAGAACAGAGATCACATGTTTCAAAAGATAAAAAAGAAGTAGAATTTCCCAAGTACCACCTTTTTTTGCAATTTTCCAAGAATGTATTATTAAGGATTTTCTAGTCAACAATTGATTTATTGCTACTTTTGCATTTTCATATTTGAAATTTCTTTTAAATCTTTCTCAAATATTAGCCCTGCTGTGATTCATGTGAGTAGAAGTAATCTCCATTATCCCAATATCTATTGACTTTTTTTTGGTTTTGCTCACATGGTATTTATTACCTTCTGTATTAAAATATAACAATAGTTTCATCTGTATTTCATTCTCTCCATCTCAATTTTAGCTGTGCATTACAGACTGTAGTTTGACATGTTAGGAATACATTTCTAACTTTTTGATGATTTTGTGCAAGTCACTGAAATTTTCTAAGCCCAACACCATTTTATCAGTAAAATTTTCATACTGTTAAAGAATGATTTATAAATTTTGAAATAGAGTTTCTAATATTAAGACCTAAATATGATGAGCTATAATAAATGATGAAATTAACATTTATACCATAAATACAATTTAAAGAATATGAAGAATACCAACTAAAATTTTATGACTATTTACAAGTCCTGGTGGTGTATGCAGCTTATTCCTTGTTTCAAAAGTCCAAATTAATATTACAAGAAAAAGGACAACAGCAAATATTTATCCTGTACACTGCTTTCCATATAACATTTTTTATACCAGTATTGTGTCCATTGATGTTTTGCATTTCATAAGGGTACAATGTTAGATTTGCAAAACTAAAATTCGTAGAGGTGAGGTCATATGCCTCAGGTCAAAGATAGACTTGGTAGTGATGGGAATAGGTTGAGAACTAAATCCACCAATGTCTTGTCTCAATTCTTCTTTCTTCAGTAGGAAACAACTAATCTGTGGGGCTGCTTCAAAGTGTTATTCTGTTTGGGATAGACTCTCTGAAAGTCTGTTTTCTGCTTATGTTACTTATTAGCAATAATAACAATACACTGCCTATTTATCATGCAGGACTTGTCAGCAACAAATTTCACGCTGTTGTAGGAGTTTGGATGCTTCCTGTAACATCAATAACTGCCAACCTACCATTCTATTTCCTACCCTTTGAAAGGTTTCAAATTCTGTAGTTCAAGATGGATCCTTGCATTAGGAATGCACAGTTTAGTCTCTAAGGCCCATTCTTTGCTGTGGGCCAGAATTCTGCTCTTCTCTTCCCTAAGGATGTACCTCTCAAAATATAATATTAGTAGTTTCAACCTGCTCTGGAAAGGAAAAGCATTTGAAGTATCATTCAGACATGATCATGTGCCTTGAGAGGAAAGGTAGATGGCCATGTTTTCTTTTTCTCTTTTCCCCCTTTCTTTCTCTTATTTCTTTTTTTTTTTTTTTTTCAGAACCAGGGATTGAATTCAGGACCTTGCGCTTGCCAGGCAAGCGCTTATTCTACTGCGCTATTTCCCTGGCCCTTCTTTCTCTTATTACTGTCCTTTATCCTCCCTCTTCCTTGCCTCAACTTCCTCCTTCCTTCTATATTCAGTAACTCTCTCTGTCTCTCTCTGTCTCTCTCTCTCTCTCTCTCTCTCTCTCTCTCTCTCTCTCTCTCTCTCTATTTTATTGGATTCTTCACAAAATTTTCAGCATTTCAACCAAACACCAGCAATTACAACAACAGGATTAGAAAAGCCAAGAGCTTCAAAATGCCACCTTTCAAATATTATCATTAGGAATTTCTAACTTACAAAGACATTTTCTCTTCTTTCTTCTTTTTTTATTTCCTTTCCTCTTTTTCTTTTTCTTTCTTCTCTCTTTGCAAACTAGATGTGAAAAACACAAAAGGTTTGAGAAACAATGTTCTAACCAGATAATTCATTAAAACATGACAAAATCCTGCCCACTTAAGCTTGAAAGCATCCAGCTAGACAGCGTCTATGTACCAACACAATATCCAGAGTTTAATACACCCAAAGCAAATCCTATCCTTTCCTGTTTCATTTTGGAGCAGTCTCTCACAAAAGAGGGTATTTAATGTAGTCTTCCTAGATTATAAAATCCTGATTTCTTAGGCATAAATATCCAGAGGAGAAACATCTTATTCTTAAGTGTATTAGTGACACAAATCATTTGTTAATTGTGAAAGTGATCAAACAAATCACTTTTGTTCCCTAATTTTCTCATTATTTATAGTAGAACTTTAGACCAGTGAAATAGCTCAGCAGAGTAATCACCTGCTTACGCAAGCACAGGGACCAGGGTTTGTTACCTGGCACTACATGCAGTGCCAGCCCAGCCCTCTGTGCATGCCAAGCAGGCCAGGGAGACCAGGTGTGGTACATCACACCTGTAACCCCAGTGCTAGAGAGGTTGAAAACAGGATTTTATAATCACCACAAGTCTAAGCAGTGAGACTTTGTACAAAATGCAAAGCTTCCTAAACGAGTACTGCCTTTCTTGCTTCCCATCAGAAACTCACCACCATATGCTGTAACCTAATTCAAGCATCACTCTTTACTCACATATGTAAATGTTTAAAATAAAGCTCACAACAAATATCTACACTTCTTCAGAGTCAGAATTTACATGATGTCCTAGTGTCATGGATTCTTCAATAGGTCATATTTTATGTGTTGTACTGCGTATTGCACCCAGGGCTTTATGCATGCTGAGCAAGCACTGCAACACAAAGTTACATTTTCTTTTCTTTTTTTCTTTTTTTTTCTTTCAGTACCAGGCTTTGAACTCAGGACCCTGCACTTACCAGGTAAGCACTTATTCTACTGAGCTATCTCCCCAGGCCACAAAGATACATTTTCAACCTTTTAAATAACATTTTGAGAAATCTTCACTATTATTCATTAGCATAGGTAGCAGTCCATTCAGCGGATAACTTTAATTATCTTGTATTTTTGGCATTATACTAAGCATTTGTCATATCTGTTACAAACACTCTCACACACACATACACACACACACACACACACACACACATTTATCCCTACATAAAATCTCTCAGATGCATCATACCCTATATTAATTATTAAAGTAAAACATAACAAAATTAAACTCCTTGGCCTGTAACAGCAAACACTTATTATTACTTATGAGTCTTTGTGTCACTTGGGTGATTCTGAGATCTTGATTGGATTCACTCATGCATCTGTAAGTTGGTGATGCAGATGTCATCCTCTGAATCACTGGCCTAGCATGGAAGTGATGGAAAATGCAGCTTTGTTCCATGGATTTGGTGTCACAAAAGGAAAGCCAAAGTAACAAGAAAGTCATAACCAATATGCAACAGTTTTCCATGCCTTATTATGGACAATTGCTTATTATAAAATGCCACAAATATTCCTCTTATCCCTTTGTATATGCTTATTTGTAGTGTGTCTGTTTTTACAACTTTTGAGTCTGGGATAACATGACCTTATAGTTTGGTTTGATTAGAATATACCAAAGTGACATAATTCAGTTTCTGGTTTTAACCTCAAGTACTTTTTACATTTCTGCTCATGAAAAGTAATATGGCCATGGAAGGAACTTTCTATATAGACTACCAGGAGATAAGGTTCAATGGATCCTAGCATCCTTAACTGAAAAATCCTAGCCTAGATGAACCAGCTCCCAAGGCAAGCCACAGATGATTTCATCAGCAGAAATCACAGCAGTCAAGACCAGCAGAGAACTACCATCTCAGCCAAGTGAACATTTCTATAGAACCAGAAAATAATGCAATAATTTCTGTTTTGAGGTACTAAAACCTGGAGTATTTCCTTATACAACAGTAAGTAACTGAAATATCCTAGGTGCATAATGTTTGGTAATATTCCGTTGTTCAAATCATATTACTTGATTATTTCCAGTGTCAATGAATGGGTCCAAATGCCCAATCACAATGCAAAGAATGAAAAATTGATACCATCAATGCAATCTATCTATTCTAAAATAACATACAGACACAGAAGCTAATGATGAGATATTTAAGTGATTCCCTCATCACCATCCTCTTGGCAAGAAAAAGTGTTGTTGACCTGGGCTCATCTAACCATAAGTCCTCTCTACTTTCTTTCCACTGAAGACCCCCTGGGACAGAAAGGTAACTTAGCTGATCAAAGAATACTTTAACTCTGTCAGATACATGTTGTGACTCATTTCGATACATGTTGTGACTCATTTCTCCATTGTTATTACAGAGCGCTCAGGCCCAAAGACCAAAATCTAAACTAAGATGACTAATATTTAAGATCTATCTAACTTGACAGTATTTTTGACTAAGCATCAGGCTGTCTTTGTTAACCTGACCTCAACAATGTGCTTGGTTTACAACCAGTGGGCTCATAGATTAAACACCCGGCTTCTTACATCTTCTCTTCTGTTCTGAAAGTTCTCTTTTGTCCTGAAAACCTACTTCAAACAATGAGCTTCATTGTTCTCTCTGTTTTATTCAGTATCAGTTAGAAAACCTTGATATATTTTCCTAACTCAAATAAATATTACAGAAACACTATTGTCACTTTCAGACTTTTGTACTGCTGCCTTCCAGTGAACTGCTCAATCCAACTATCCATCACTTTATGCTTCATGCTGAATATGATGTCTAAAGGCTTAAGTTTCAGCTTATTGCTAGCTGTTTTCCTGCATTTCTATCTTCCTAAATCCTAACACATAATACTTTTATTCATCCTTTGTTTTTCTGAAGGACTTTTTAGTACTTTAATTTATCCAGTGCCTCATTAATACATGCTGAACAAACAACACAAGTGTTTTATAGAGTAGTTTGTTATTTGAATAGCATGTATTCATATTGGTGCTAACTCCAAGTGTATCTTCTGTCATCTTTTCTCTAATGCTATTCTTATACTCATTAATAAGAAAATTAGCCACTGGTGACTCTAATTATACAACAGAGAAACCTCTTGCACCACATCCTGATGAGTCGTACCTGTAGATTTTCTACCATGAGGATCTGTATTTCAATGGAAGCTAAGTAGAGAAATAGCCGTTTGATTCACTGGCACCAGAAAGACGAAATATGGAAAAGGCAGTAAATACTGTAGTCATTTGTATATGAATTACTTCTTCAAGAATGTGCAGTTCCTGGACTTTCGTAGAATCAATGGATTAAAAAAATAAAACATAGATCACTTTCTTACATATTTATACTCTGTTTCCATTGAAAAGGGAAAATATAGATACACTGGTCATTACCAAATAAGTCTGTGATGATTAAGTCCATGACAGTTAATATTACATCAACTTGGTTGGGTCCTTGATTAGACTAGATATTTGCTAAACATTATTTCTATCTGTGTCCTATTTCTGTATGAGATTATCACTTAGTTTGCTAGATTGAGTAAAACTTCCCCTCCTGAATGTGTGTGAGTTTTATCCATTCCACTGAATGCCTGAACAGAATAAAAGGCTGAGTAAGTACTTATTCTTTCTCTTTCATTGTCTGAGACATCTGTCTTCTCAATCAATTTCTTTTTTCTTTTTTCTTTCTTT
>NW_004524595.1:23972892-23977025 GCF_000260255.1 Octodon degus | reverse complement strand
AGGGTGTTCAGGGTCTCAATACTAGATCAGATTCATAGTGATCTGCCTGTTTACAGCCTGTCAAGAGCTGAATTACAGGCATGCACCACCATTCCCAGTTTCAATCACCATCTCAGTGTGCCCCAGGAGCAGGGTAGGCACGGCAGGCCTGGTGTTGAACCCCTAGCCCCTGGGCCTGCTTGCAGACACTTTAATCCACTGAGCTATTTGACTGGCCCTCAATCAATTTCTTCTAATAAATAAAAGAACAGACCAACATCCATGCCTCAAATATATCATATTGGTTCTCATGTCTCTAGCTAGCCATGCGTAACATGAAGATTTTCCTCCCAAGCATGTAACTAGATCTCTAAAGAAAGCAGGCACCAGTAAGGATCTGAGACTCCAGAACAGTGAAAAGTCCTCATCATCTAATAGTGTAATTTAACCTCCAATTACTTTGAAGCTTATGAAGAATACATAAGCCCTTCAGCAAATGTATTTAAGAAGGTGTTTACCTCAAAACAACAAAGAAACAAGAAGTCTACATTTTCTTACGGACGTCAGCAAGATTCACACAAATAATTACAATGAATAATATGTCTCCTTAAAGGTCTGATGGTTGTCATGGTACCAAGCAAAGATACATTTATCATTTCCATTGTTCGAACAACATTAATAAAAAGGAATTTCACAATTACCCAAACTGTGCCTGAACAGGCTTTTGCTTTTGTGCTCTATCTACTACCAAAAGTGGAATAGAAACTAGAAAATCTCAAGAACCGCAGCTGTCTTCTGCCCTTATTCTTTTCCACTGATAAACTATTTGAGCTTATTTCATGTAATATACTGAGTGCATATGTAAAACATCTATTTTTAACAACACATTAAAGAAACATGTCAACAGGGGAAATATCCAAAGCAACATAATATAAAAAATGCTCCAAAATCACACATTTGATAGAAAAGATAAAACAATTGTAATGGGAAGAAATTTTATAGAATTAGCAGAAAGAGAATTTTGTTTTACTGCTCTGAGTTTAAGAAAGTAGGACATGACATGATTGTCATAACAATCATCACAAATCTAATATATGAATGTCACACTGCTGAGAACATCAGAATTGCCAAGAATTTAAAATAGGGAGAATCTAGTAAGGAAACATACTGTAAATGAAGGCATTTTCCTCTATTGTTCCAAGTCACTGGCCCAGTGTGTCATTTTTACAAAGACAAAATGAATATGGAAATAAAAACAATGTTTTTTTTTAAAAATCTCAGTAAAAATAAATAGCATTAATTTCAAAAGATATACAAAATTTTATAAATATATATTTTCTTCTGTGGTCTTATTATACTTTAATGTTTCTCTTTAAATCTGTCATTTGAACAATGGCTTTTATTATAAATAAAAGCAAGAGAACCTCAGAAAAATTTACCTGATTGTTACTCTACCTATGACAAATACTGGAAATAACTGTACTCAGCATTGTATAATAACAAATCAGTGATCTTGTTTCACAACATGTGACATTTTGGAATATTTTCTCAGAAATTTCCAGTGGTTTTCAGGAAGATTTTTATCATCCTGATTATTTTAGAAAGTCTCAGTTAGATGCTAACCTACCTGTAACATTGAGCTCTGTTTTATATTGAAACAATTACGGATTCACAAAAGATCATTACAGAGGTCCTCTGCACCTTCACCCACTTTTCCCCAAAGGTCACATTCTATGTGGCTCTACTTGACTCTACCGGTGCTAGTACAGTATCGTGAGGAAATTCATATGAATATACTTCGATGCCATTATATCTATGCATGATCCTGTATCATTATGTGTATATATAATTCTGTGCCACTTAATCACATGAGTAGATTAAGTCAAGAGATACAAGTATTTCACAGTAGTTTAGATCTGGAGTGTACCCCAAAAGCTCACATTTTTCAAAGCATTATAAGAAAGGGAGCAGCCTTCAAAATGTGTGGCCTAGTGGAAGGAAGTTAGGTCATTGAGGATTAGCTTTTGAATGGATTTTGAGACCCAGAGCCCTCCCTCCCCTCTTCGTTCCCTCCCCCTCCCTCCTTCCATCCCTCTTTCCTTCCCCCACTTCCTTCCTCCCTGCCTCTTTCTCTCTCTCCTTCCTAGTCACACCCAGGTAGGTAGTGTTGCTTCCACACATGCTTCCTGCAGGTGTTTCTTCTACAATACCTCATGACCCAAAGCAAGAGAGCCAATTGACTGTAGACTGAACCCTCTGAAGTCATGAAATGAAATAAACCTCTTCTTCTCATACATTTTTATGTCATTTGTCTCTTCAGAGCCACAGGAAGCTAACTAATATATCATCATTACAAAGATTTTTCTCATATCACCTCTTTTGTCATACCTATCCCTAAATATGCAACTATTTCTGTATGTTACTTCAATAATACTTTACAAATAGAATCATACATTATGTGAATTTTAAGACTACCTTTGGTCTTTTTCATTTATCATAACACTATGGGGATCCAATCAAATCAAATTACCAATAGTTTGGGTCTTTTATTGATGAATAGTTTGGATGCACCATGACTTGCTCATTCATTCACTTATCATGAAATATTTATTGTTTTTAGTTTATGACTAATAAAACTAAACCCACTATGAACACTCTTGCATACATCTTTGTTCAGAATGGGTTTATTTCTATGGTATTTTTGCCCAGGAATACATTCATTGTCTCATACTATTGGTATACATTTAGTTCAAAAAAATAACAAACTTATTTTTCAAAGTGATTATTTCCACAAATTATATACATGATTCAGTTTCTTTGCATGACTGTAATCATGTGGCAATATCACTATTAAAATGCATTTTATTTTCAAAGTAGTTTCAGTTTTATTTTAAAAATGAGCAGAAGGCACATAGATTTTCCATAGACACTGCAGCATTCCGCCGCACGGCCTCCCAACTTGCACTCAATATTTAACACTGGAGCAATCTAGTGTTAACAGCCACTGATGGAGCCTAAACACAACATCACCCAAAGTCTGTCACTTCCACTGGAGCTCACTCTTAGTCCTGTAGAATGTATGTATTTCAAGAAATGCCTGCCATAACCACCATTATATTATCACACAAAACAGTTTCACTGCCTTAGTAACCATCAGTTCCACCTATGTATCACACCCTAACCCTTGACAATTACTGATATTTTAAATATCTGTAGTTTTACCTTTAACAGAGTGCTGACTATGTGGAATTATACATACAATGACTTTTCATACTGATATCTTCCATGTACTAATATGCATTTATTTACCCGTTAACATACTAGACAACTAGTGTGCGTATTTCAAGACATCCTGGTTACTTCCTGTATCAGTTACTATTCTCTCGTTGCTGGGACAAAATACCTGGCACCCAAAATTAAGAAAGGAATGGTTTATTTAGCTTACAGTTTGTGGAGATTTCAGCCCATACTTGGCAGGCTCAAAAGCAGAGGGTCACATGACAGAAGAAAGCAATTCACTGCAGCAGGAAAGCAGAACACAAGAGCAAAAAGGGATGAGCAGCAGCAGCAGAGGCAGAGAGCAAGCTTCTCTCCCTTATATTGCATTCAGGCTATCTGTAGGTGTAACACTCACACCCGTAATCCCAGAAATGGTCACATCCATAATCCCAGCATTGGATCATGAATTAATCACAAACTCCAGAAGCCTACACAATGACTGCATGAGGCTTTGAGGGGGACATGTAGACACAAACCATAACACTTCCACATATTGGCAATTGTGAATTTTCTGAAAACATCCATTTTCAGTTCCTTTTGTGGACTTCAGTAGTCAAATCCCCTACTGGGAGCAAAATTGTTGCATCATATGTTGAGAATATGAAGTTTTGCAAAATGCAATTTAAAAAACCCTGCTTGGGCTGGTGAGGTGGCTCAGTGGTCTAAAGTACCTACTTAGAACAGGCTTAGCAAAGCACAGGGACCGCGGTTCAATCCCCCAGCACCACATGCCAGCCAGCCCTGCCCCCTGGTGGGCTGAGCTGGCCACACACATACACACACACACACATACATAAATTAATTAATTTTTTAAAAAAGTTTAGGGGGCTGGTGAGATGGCTCAGTGGTCTAGAGCACCTACTTGGAGCAAGCTT
>NW_004524595.1:23960565-23971987 GCF_000260255.1 Octodon degus | reverse complement strand
TGGGACACAACTGAGTTACAGGATGTTACAGTACAGGTTCTTCTATGTCTTGAGTCCTCACTGACCTTGAAAGGCTAGGGCCAAAATGTTGGCTGTCCTTACAGCCCTTCTATTTCTCTAATTTTTGGCCTGTAAACTGAGGTTGTTGACCCTCCAGAAGAGAAACTTATTATTGTTACCCTACAATATAGGCAGTTGAGCTTCACCTCACTGTCTGAATATCAAACATCTTAGACATAACATGGAACAGGTATTTTCCATCAAGTGTTTATACAACATTTTCTGTTGTTAGTGTGTGGAATTCTCACAAATCTAAGAAGTGTATACTGGAAATCATTGTTAATTCCCCAGCGATATGGAATGTTCAGCATTTTTTCATGTTTATTTGCCATAAGCAGCAGTAGTTCTTCTTCTTCTTCTTCTTCTTCTTCTTCTTCTTCTTCTTCTTCTTCTTCTTCTTCTTCTTCTTCTTCTTCTTCTTCTTCTTCTTCTTCTTCTGCTTCTGCTTCTTCTGCTTCTTCTGCTTCTGCTTCTGCTTCTGCTTCTGCTTCTTCTGCTTCTGCTTCTGTTCCTGTTTCTTCTTTCTTTTTTATTTTGTGGATTTCTTTGTGGCACTTTGGATTGAATTTGCGACCTGACCTTGTGCTTGCCAGGCAGGTGTTTAAGCTGCTGAGCTATATCCCCAACCCAAGCAGCTCTTCTTTGATGAGGTTTCTGCTTACATCCTATTTCTAATGGAATTGTATTCTTCTCACTCACTTTTAGGAGTTCTACTCCTGATAAAATCCCTCACAGACATTTATTTTTATTTTTAATGAGGAACATCATCAATTATTTTTTCATAAACCATGCATTCAGTGCTGTCTTACTTAAGAAGTCCTTCCAAATTCAAGACCAGCTAGACTCCCTCTTGTACTCCAGAAATATTGTAATTTTGAAATGTAAATATGTCTATTATCCATTTTGAAGTAATTTTTAAAGTATGTAATCTTTATCTAGACTTATTTATTTGTTATAATTATTGACCTGTAGCTGTACAGCACTCCAGGTAATAACAAAAGACCATCTCTTC
The DNA here is from genome assembly GCF_000260255.1 of Octodon degus. NCBI lineage: Eukaryota > Metazoa > Chordata > Mammalia > Rodentia > Octodontidae > Octodon > Octodon degus. The sequence continues at coordinate 23,970,915 of NW_004524595.1, read as the reverse complement.
TGCAATGCGTTGATTTTGTGACTTTATCAAAGACCAGTTGACTCTTGCATGGTTCTACTTCTAGGTTCTTTATTTGTCACTAAATTAATTGTTATTCTTCTGCCAAAACCACATTCTCTTGGTTACTGTAGATTTGTAAGAAGTCTTTATACAAAAACTCAGTTCTATGATTTTTCTTTTCTCTTTCAATGTTTCACTGACTCCTCCATGTCTTTTGATTATTTTTAACATATTTATTAAAACATGATGATATACAATAAAGTACTATCTGATTTTCAGTATAACCATAATTGTGGAGCCTTCACTACTAATTACTTTTTTAAATATTCTTTACACCAAAAAGAAACCTTTCCCCTTTTCATACATTTCCTCTCTCACACCTCCTTTCCCTGGTCTCAGGCCACTGCTAATCTCTTCTTTGTCTCTCCATGTATTTGCCTACTCGGAACATTTTGTATAAAAATACTCAGATATGTCTTTTGTGCCTAGGTTCTTTCACTTAACAAAATATTTTCAAGGATTATTTATATTGCAGCACGTAGGAGAATACTTTTCCTTTCTATTGCCAATAGCATTTAATTGTATAAATGGACAATGTTTCATTTACCTATCTGTCAATGAACATTTGAGTTATTTTCATTTTGGAGCTGTTATGAATACTGCTGGCCTGAACATTTTGTACACAAGTTTAGTTGCAGATATGTATTTGCATCTCTCTTAGGTATATAAAAAAGAGGAATTTATGGGCCTTATGAACTCTATTTAATCTTTTGATGATCTACAGAAGAGCTTTTCAAAATGGGTAGCATGGTTTTATACTTCCTCCAGTGAAATAAAATGAATGTGTATATCTTTGAAAAGTTCGTATATTCAAGCTATAATCCAAACGTGATGATATTTGGAAGTGGGCCGTTTGGGACATAATTAAATCATGAAGCTGAGAACTCATGAATGGAATTAAAAGAAGAGGTCAGCAAACCAGATAGCTCCTCACCATTGTGAGGAGACAGCAAGGAAATGGGTGTCTGAACTAAGAAGATACCTCAGCCATACCTGACTTTCTGTCTTCACAACTGTGGACAATAATTGTTTCTCAACCAAATAGTTTATGATTTTTTTCATAACAGCTTGAGCTTCCTAAAACAGGGAATGGTGCCTGAGACTTCTAATTTCCCTAAATCCTCATAAATGTTCATAATCTGTCCATTTGAGAATAGCAATTTAAAGGTAGTGTGTATAGTTCATCAGTAGTGTGAGTACTAGCATGAGTGTGCTTTTTTTCTTTTTCTTTTTTTTTTTTTGATGTATTGTATTTAGTATAGGGTCTCACTATACAGATTGGATTCATAGTGATCCTCCTGTTTTCAGCCTCCCAAACCCTGGGGTTACACGCATACATCACCATGCTCAGTCTCCACCATCTCAGCGCTCCTCTGCATGCCAGGGATCGATTCCCAGTCCCTGCATCTGCCTACACAGACACTTTAGTCCACTGAGCTATCTGGCTGGTGCTGTTTCTTTGTTTCTTAATGCTGCTGTTTACTCTTTAAATCAAAAAGGTGATTTTTAAAGCATAAAATAGAATTTCTACACTGCTTCTCTTGTACCCAACCCCACATTGATCAGCTATTGCTAAAGACATTCACTAGAACATTTGATAGCAACTGATGAGCCAAAATTGATATATCATTAACTAAAGCCTATCATTTGCATAGAGCTTAGTCCTAGCTTTATATATCAGGTGGGTTTTTTGTGTATTTAGTACAGGGTGTGCAGGGTCTCACTACAAAGATCGGACTCATAGTGATCCTCCTGTTTTCAGACTCCCAAGTGCTGGGATTACTGGCATGTGCCACCACGCCTAGTTTCAGTGGCTATCTCAGTGCACCCTGGATGCAGAGCTGGCATGGCATGCTGGGGATCGAACCCTGTCCCTGCACCTCCCTGAGCAGGTGCCTTAGTCCCCTAAGCTATCTGGACAGCCATATTAGGTGGTTTTTTAATGAAAGAATGATGGCACTTATGTACTATTATTATGTAAAATAGTTTCACTGCCTTAATAGTCTGTGGGTTTTTTTTCAGCCAGATGGATGCATTTAATATATCTGTTACAACACATGGTAGATGTATTGTATGATAAAATAATATTAATACATAATTTAATATAGTTTGACATTTAATGCTTCTGCAAACAGTAAATTATAGTTATTTGCAAAAAAAAATTATTTGCAATTACCCAGTGGACATTTTTTGGATGAGTAAAATGCTTATGTAAACAGATGAACTTGAGACGTATTAATGAATGAACAGAGTATAGACACAAAGCACAGTACACACATTTTTTCTTTCTTTCTTTTTTTTTTTTGTGGAACCAGGCATTGAACTCAGACCCCTGTGCTTGCCAGGCAAGCATTTATTCTACTGAGCCATCTCCCCAGCCCCAGTATACATACTTGATAGTAAATGATTGTGGGTGTGTCTAATATGAATCTTTATAATTCACTATGTTGTGAGTTTTAAGAATGTACTATAAGCAAGCTACAAGGACAAGAAGTACTCATTAAAGAGGTCGAGGGCTGGACAGCTAGTTCAGCGGATTAAATCTCCTGCTTAGGCAGATGCAGGGGCCAGAGGTTTGATCCCCGCCTGCTGTGCCTGCCATGCCTGCTATATTGGCCAGGCCCCTGGGGCATCCTGAGTCTGTGTTCTGCATACTTAAAATTTTCTTTCCCCTAACTCTAAGTAACTACTGATCTTTTACAGTCTCCATAGTTGTGTTTCCTTTCCAAAATGTTATGTGGTTGGAATCTTATAATATACATCCTTTGTGCATTGGTTTTATCCACTTAGTAATATTGTTAAGTTTCTTTCATGTAGTTCTGTGGATTGACAGCATGCTCATTCCTAACACTGAATAATATTCTATTGTATGATGTAGTAGACCTTATTCACCCATTAAAATGACATCTTGGCTACTTCCAAGTTTCAGCATTTATGAATACAGCTACTGTATACATCTGTACACTTTTTGGGTTGACATAAGTTTGATGTCAGTTAGTACCAAGATGAGAAATTGGCGAATCATATGGTAAGAGTATGTTCAGTTTTCAAAAAGACTATCAATGTACCTTCCAAGTGACTGTAGCATTTTATATTCCAATTAATAATGAAAGCACATTCAGGTTTCTTCATAGTTATGCCAACATTCTTCATCACACGGGTCTTTCATTATGCCCACTAGTTGTTGTGAAATAGTGTCTCCTTGTGGTTTTAATTTACATTTCCCAAAGGGCTAATGATATTAAGAATCTTTAAACTGTTTATTTTTAATTCATATATTCTCTGGTGAAATGCATGTTTTCTAACTGGATTCTTTATATTCTATTGTTGAATTTTAAGATTTCTTTATGTATTCTGGTAAAATGTTTGGCAAGTATTTTTCTTCTATTGTATATTTCAGTTTCTTCCAAAATTTCTTTTGTGATCATTATTTTTATGTTTGTGGAAATACAATTTATTTTCTTTATGGATTAGATTTTTGGTATCACTTCTAAGAATTCTTCACCAATTCATGGATTCTGAAGACTTTCTTCGTTTTCTTTTAATGTTTTTCTAGTTTTACATTTTAGAGTTAAGCCCATTATATATTCAAGAACTCAAAGTCCACTTCTGGTAAGTCCCATCACTGTATTATTCAACACATGTTGAGTTCAGTGTGTAGGACAAGACAGCTCTTTAGTTATTCCTTCCAGCAGCAAAATGGTGTCTATTAAGGTAAATAAATAAGTAGAGAGAGCAGAAAGCATTAAGAAAATATATACCTATCATTAGAATTAATTTAATTTAAAGTAACAAAAGTTTTAACTACTAACATCTTTCAGTAAGAGGAAAGAACAAATTGATTAGAATAAATTGATTAGATTATAATAAATGTTTATTGCTGAAGGATTGTTAAGAAGGTGAATAGGGTCAGACACAAAGGATCTTTTCATAGCCATTGATTAGAGTAAATGTTTTTCGCTGAATGACTGTTAAGAAGGCGAGTGGAATCAGACACAAAGGATTGTTTCATAGCCACTGGGAGTGTGGTTTATGTCTTACCTCTTAGTGTACAGCCTGGTACAAACTCTGATAGGAAATAAAATTACAACCCAGGAAGACTTACTATTTTGATATACAATGTGAGGGTAACACAAATTGATTACACACCAGCTCATTACTGCAAAGAAAAATCTATAGCGGCTAATAGTTTTGCTCTTGGGGTGGAAAGTCATAAAAAATATTGTATTTCTTGTCCCTGAATATTAATTCTTTTTTCTTTAGTGATCACTATGGGAAATAAAAGAGCACAGCAGGCTAAAAGGATCTAGTAAAATTCAATGACTGTGTACTTAAAGAAAATAGTGTACTTTTATGTTAGGGTGTAGCTCCTTGTACAGCAGCATTGGTAACAGCTGGTATCATTTATGCATCTGTTATCCCTAATGATCATCCCTGACAATTCAGATTACTCTTCAGGAAATCCTGATTGATCAAAGTAGATGCAACCACACATTATACATATGGTAACATACTTAACCCTTAGTATGGTGTTAAAAAATATTACCTGGCTCCATCTTGATTGGAATATCTCATTTAAATTCATAGAATATTGCATAAAACAAAAATATAGCTGTAAAAGACAGATCAAGAAATGTCTTCCCAGTTGGAATGAATTTTACTATGATTTTGTACCGTTTAACTACAAAAATAAATGTTTCGATTGATAAGCGGAACCAGCCTTAACATGAATACCTGTATGTTCCTGCAGGCATGGAAGCTTAGAAGCATTTTAAATCCTCTGCTAATGTTGTTCCACCTATTAGTTAATATGATAAGGAGGGATTCTTCACAAAGAAAAAAATATTTCACTTTAGTATTTTTAAGTATACTAAATGCTATAAACATTGTAAAACCTAAAATGTAATACTTAAACATTGCAAATAAAATCAAAACTAATTGACAATATGTATTCAACCTCATCAATAACAATTCAAAGTTTGGTATTAGAAAATCTGGAGTTGCTATGTTGCAGAGATGACCCAGTACTTGGCCCCTCACCTTTTGCATCTGTATATTTCATCATATAACTTTGCAATGCCTTCTAATCAGCAAAGGAGTGGACACAATCTCCACCAGCCATGCATTTCCTTAACAAGTGTAATGTTAACAGGTATGAGGCAAAGAAAGGACTGAATGGGTTTATACAATTAGGTTTCAGGCACACTCCACCTATCAGTGCCATGAAAGGACACACTTCGGCTGGCCTGATGGTAAGAGCATAGAGAAAGACCTGAGGCTTCCCAATTTTTCCCAGATAAGGCCATTCTAGATCATATAACCACCAGGCAATCTTTAGGCAGAATGAGCAGATTTGCTAAGACCACTCTTTGTATGAGCAGTAAATTATGATTTTTTTTTTGGTTTTTGTTTTCTGGTTTGTTTGCTTTTGTTTGTTTGTTTGCAGAACAGGGAATTGAACTCAGGCCCTTGCCCTTGCCCTTGCCAGGGTAGCGCTTCTTCTACTGAGTCATCTCCCTGGCCCCAAATCATGATATTTGTTTGCAGTAGAAAGTCTATGGTTGGTTGTTTGCTCTATGTCTGTATTAAGACAATTTATAAGGTGTCTTGAAAGCAAGTGATAATATCCAACCATATGTGCAATCTTACATAATGCTATCTGCTAATCTGAGCAACAGATATGATGATAAAATGGATAATATATCAACATTGTTAATCAGCTATTCTTGGTTTGAAAATCCGTAACATGTACTGTTGTATGTTGCCCTGTTTCTTTCTCTGTTTCTGACTTTTGTTCTTGCTTTGTTTTTACTTTTCAAAATAAAATTAAATTTAAAAAGAAAAAGAAAAAAAGTAAAATGTATACTTAAAGTAGGGTGCTATGTACCCAAAATATGATCCATTGAATTGGCAACCATGAAGTAGGTGGTAAATATATGACCAGAGGAGGCTTGCAAAGTTGGAAGAAAACTGCTACAGGAAACGATAAACATGGTCAGCTCCATTAGGAAAGGTGTCACAATTCAGACAAGACCCACATGTAATCATGAAAGTTTGAAAATAAGCCAAATGAGCTGAAAGATAGGATGCAAGTAGTCTCCACACAAAATACTAAGTACAGTTTTCCTTGCTTTTATCTTTCGTGGTAAGAAGAAAAATGCAGAATTGAGAACTGGTCAGTTTTCAAGCAGTATATACATGGAGAGAGCACAGGTGTTCACAAAGTCCTAGTTTGAAAAACAAAACCTTTGAGCCTTTAAAACAAGTAAGAATTTCTCCTACCAATGCAGTCACTCAGGTATAGACTAAATTAGGGGTCTCGAGTCTCTTTGTTAAAACATCTAAAAAATTAAATAAATGACTATAGCTAGTCAAATGCACATCTAAAAATGTTAATAGCTTTGTTCACAACAGACTAATTTGTCCAAACTACCAATAATTATCTAAAACATACGCTTTGAAAAGAATTGAAATGCAGATTTTAGTGAATGTGTTGAACTGAAATCTCATCTATAAGAAACCTAAAAAATAATTTCAAATAGCTGTACTTGTAAAATAAATTTTCAAAGTGGAGAAAAAGATACTGTATTTTATTTCCCAAAGTAGCACCAGCTTTTTCTAAAGGGCCTTGGCCCTTTGCGCACTATGGCAGCAAGGTTTAATGAAGATACACACTCCTTTCCAGCATAGTAGACAATGGTGACATTTTACGCTCACACGGAGACAACCTGTACGTATACCATTTGGCACATGCATTTGGAGTGGAAAAGGGAAAATAACATCTCTCTACTTTATCATTTCTAAGACTTCAGCTAGAGAACTTAAAGGCCAGTGACTCCAGTTATCTGAAGATGGTTTGGTAAGATACCTGATGACGGAGTCAGTGACCCTGGCTAGTGGTACTGGGTATAATGTCTTCACATGGCCATGGAACTTCTCAAAGCTTGATGGTAGAGTTTTAACCAGAGTAATTGCAAACAGAAGCTTGGAACAGTCAAATAGAACTACCTGCCCTTATGACCAGCCTACTTCACTGTAGTGAGCCGGACTCCCCCAGGAGAGCCCACTAGGAAATGAGAGACATGGAGCACAGAGAAGCTCACCAAGGCAACTCCTTCTTGGTCATTTTAAGGCCTCATACCCCAGAAAATAAAGTGAATCCAGGAAAAATAATAGTACCACCAGCCAACCATACCTCAGAAAGTTACATTTAATTAAATCTTATTGTTGTGAGCCAATGAAGCTGTGTTTTTGTTATAAGAATATTGCACCAAAATAAGTGAATACACACTTCTCAGACACTAAATGATACATGTTAAGAAGATGGGTTTTAATGGAGACTGTACTGTATTACATAAGAATTGTACCTTGGGGTTAATTAACTCTTAATTCAACTAACTGCACTGTATAAATTAGGCATATGTTTGAAAGGAGCAGAAATTTACTATTCTCGGGGAAAGACTTAGATGTCCACGTGTTACACTCATACCATCTGGAACTACAGAGAAGTGGAAACATCTGCAGGAGGCTGCCATTTGCTCTATTAGGCAGAGCTACCAACAAATTACCTGCAGAATGCAGTTAATGTTAAATAGAATACCAGTGACATTTGCGCATCTGTCTGTGGAGACAAATGTACTTCCATAGCATTTTACTGCAAGAAATGTCCTACGTGAATGTAGAAGACTGATGAACCTTTGTAATAAAATGGTCTACATAAATAGAAATGATCACCTTACTAGTTATAAGTGGATGTCAACTATAAATACTTCTTTGACTATTTAAGTCTATAAACTACCATGCATAAGAAATATGATAAAAGTATGTTGAAACTGAAAAGAAATTATTATAGTAAAAGATACATGGCCACCAATTGCCCTCAATGTACTCTCCCTCATTTCAGACACACGTATTTTGTGGCATGCAGTACATGAAGTGTACATTCCTCTTAAGAAATAGGTACATGTAGGTAACACAGCTTCAGTCTTTTGTAATCCCCTTCCCCCCACCTTTCTGTCTCTAAAGCCCCTTTCCTCGTTTTATTGTCATTTTTATTTATGTTTAGGATAATGTTTACATTCATTGTGAGTACTTGGCAGGTGTTAAGTGATGTCTGAAATTGCTGTACTTCTCCTTCCCCTCTCCATCTCTTCTCATGCTCATTATCCTAGACCTGTCCCACTTGGAACAGATTTTGCTTTATTTGTACTTTTCCTTACTTACATGACAGCTACATCTGGTATATATGCTTATATGTCTGATTGATTTTATTTAATGTTATAAGTTCCATGTGTATCCATTTTTCTACAAATGTCTATAATGTATCCTTCTATTTAGGGAAGTAGTATTCTATTCTGTGTAGATACCACATAGAAGTATGTTGACTAATAGTCAACTTGCAACACCCAGATTAACTGAATCAGTGTGGTCCTGGGTGTGGGAGGCCCACCTGGGAATTGTTACCAACAGCATGCAAAGAGAACTAGAGGGGAAGACAGTGTGCTAATGACACTCCTGGAGAAGCTTGTCACACTAACTTTCCTGATTTGCACTGCACTGTGCTCATTGTCAAAGAGCTTAAGTACTTGATGTTGCTGAAGATGGCTGCAGTTCTCATTGGAGGAGTTTTGGTCCTACCTTGAGCATTACTTTCAAGGGTCTGCTCCAGGGCAGACCCTTCAGCCTGCTGACGCAAACCCTTCATCCCACTGGCACACTTTCTATCATCTACCACTGACCTTAGGGTCTTCCTTCCCAGTGCAGATTCTTGACTCAGACTTGCATGAGAGATTGTTGTGGTCTCTAGGTCCTCATCAGGACTCATGCTGGACATTGTTGTGGGATCCAGACCCTCAGCTGAATTATTTGGGTCTTTAATGTGCAGATAGATCTCCCATACTCTTGCATTTGGCTCTTTGTAATAATAGTAATATTACAAAATAATACTATAAATTATGTGTCCTGTATTAAATCCTTTCCCTCTTTAAGCCCTGACCATAACACACAATTTTCATCCATTCTCCTATTAAGGGATATAGAGGCTGCTTCAAAGATTTAGTTATTATGAATTGTGCTTCTTATAAACTTAAATAGCACATATTGTTGTGATACAGTGCCTTTAGCTCTTTTAGAAAGATACTTAGAAAAGGAATAGCTGGGTCAGCTGGAATTTCTACTTTTAGTTCTTTGAGAAACCTTAATACTGAAGGCTGCACTGATTTACATTCCCACCAGCAGTGAAGGACAGTTCTTTTTCACCACATCCCTGTAGGATTTGTTGCTACCTGATTCCTTGATGCCTGCCATTCTTTGTGGTGCATGTTGACATCCCAACTGCACAAGAAGTAACAAGAATAATCAAACTAATGGTATTGCAAATTTAAAAGCTTTAAATTTGAAAGTTTTTTAGCCTTTTCTTTTCTTTCTTTATTTTTTTTTTCGTTACTGGGGATTGAACCCAGGCCCTTGCACTTACCAGGCAAGTGCTTACTGTACTGAGCTATCTCCCCTGTCCCTTCAGCAAAGGAAAGAATTCATAATGAAAAGACTAACAACAAAATGGGGATTGGCAGCTATTGCCCAAAAATAGGACCCATATCTATAATATATAAAGAACTCAAAAAATTATACCCCTCAAATTAAATAACCAATCAAGAAATGGGCAAATGAAATAAATAGACACTTACCATAAAAAGTACAAGTGGCCAATAAACATGCAAGAAAATGTTCAAACTTTCTGCCCATTAGAAAAATGCAAATTAAAACAATTATAAGATTTTAGCTCACACCAAAAAGAATGGAATTCCACCTCCTTTAGCTACACTGTCAGGGTTTACCACTGTGTCCTGAGTCAATACAAAACATTTGCCTTTAGTGTACATTTTGATTATAAGGAAATCATACAGTGCCAAATATATTAAGTAGGGTGACTGGGGACATATTTCAATGTTTCAATGTACACACCTTCCCAGTGGTGACACTTGAAAGCAGCTCTCACCATAGATTTTGGTCACATCACATAAGGGCCCTCATGAAAGGAGCTCCAGAATTACTTCAGAAAATGGCAAAATTTATGTAATATGTATATCTGAGATAAAGGGGAGTGTTTTGAGGAGGATTATTGTCAGTGTGTGTTTTGAGGTAATAATTTTTAATTTAAATAGTCACCATGTAGTTTGACCACCCTGCATGTTAATAATCAAGAAAAATGGACACCATTGTTCTTAATTTACATATGTAATAGAATCTTAATTTTTTTTAATTTTTAAAAATTTTTTTTGATAGTATTGT
>NW_004524595.1:23946529-23959255 GCF_000260255.1 Octodon degus | reverse complement strand
CCTTCCTCTCTTTCTTTGCCAAAAGTGCCTGCTTTGCCTGGGTGGCTTTGAGGGCTTGATATGCCTTCCTCTTTTTCAAGAGATTTTCTGGAACCAAGGGGATCTTTTTTCTTTGTTCTTCTTCCGCCATCTTTCTGGCGTAGGGCTACTCTAAAATTAATTTATTTATTTATTTAATTTATTTGGTACAAGGTCTCACTGCACAGTTTGGACTTGTAGTAATCCTCTTGTCTCAACCTCTGCAGTGCTGGGACTACAGACATGTGCCACCATGCCCAGTTTAGGGTAGCAGGGTACACCCAGGGTTCTGCAGCAGTGCCAAGGATCAAACTTGGGTCCTTGGCTTGCCAAGCAGATGCTCAGACTGCGGAGCTATCTCCCCATCCCTAAAGATATTTCACTATCAAAAAAATCTTAATGATGGGAAAGAAAATTTCCTTGTGGTATTTATCCTCTCCTACAAAGAGATACTGAAATACACCAGTGTTACACTAAGTACATGACTTATTTCTAGCTTGAAAAATCACTAAATAAATTAGACACAGGAGTAACTTATATGATACCACTTCCACTCCATCAAAATCATTTTCTTCAGTAGTTTTTAGTATTAGGCCCAGTGTTTGTGACTGAATCCAGGACTTTGTGCCTGCTAGGTACATCCTCTACCATGAAGCTACATCTCAAATATTTAGTAATTTAACTTAAGGAGCATTTCTTCCATTTTCATGTATTGAGGAATAATGTTACCAACTGTGTGTAAAAAGCACTCTTACCACTAAATAGAATTGAGATGATCTTACTGTACAACTTTTGGCAGATTGCCTTTCTTTAGTAAATGATAATAAAAGATCATATAAGAAACTAAAAAGTCCCTTACAAAGTTAAAATCATAAAACTGCATGTCAAAATCAGGGAACCACAAATGCAAACTCAAATTTTCTTCCTCGTTTTCTGGGCTCCCATCTCCTTTGGGGTTTGCATATAAGATTTTTGCCATGACGGATTGCGGCAAGGTGCCACCAATAGGGGTGCAGATGGGCCCTGGAATGCTGACTGCTGGGCCATGACAGTGGCAAAACTGATTGTTCCACCTGGGAGATCGCTAAATGCTTTAGAATTCAGTTTCTACATTGGTAAAATGAACAATTTCATTTTCTTGATAAGAATGCATTAGGTGAACAAACCAAGGTGTGCAGAGTTTAGCACAAAACAATAACTATTATTTTATAAATATACTTCTATTGCAGAGCTATTAATAAATCTTACTATGGTTCTTCCTATTCTTCTTTAGCTCTCCCTCCCCTGCCCTGTCTTAGAGAAATATGATTCAGTCTTAGATATTTAAAGGTCAGAGAAGCTCTAGGAAGATAAAGAATCCTATGAACATGTTTTAAGTGGTCACCTAAGAAGCACTAATCTTTGCATTATGCTGAATACATTTGAAAAAAATATGATTTTCTTTGTTTCCTGGCAACTTTCTGACCACATTGTCCCACTGATGTCTCTCACTAAGGGGTACTATGTGTGGCATCCACCCCATGTATTTTTCAGTAAATTTGGAAAAGTGTCCACACGCAGAGATCTAGATTGCATTCAGTACAAGCAGAATAGCACTGCAAGCACCAAGTCACTTTTTGTAAATGTTAGAGTCCTCTGTGTAGCAGTGACTGCTGCCAGTGCCTATTATAAGCCTGATGCACTTTTTATGCCAATAGATAAAAGAACTATTTCTTCATAAGTCTTCTATCCAGAGGCTACCCAGACAGCTGTCAAGTGATACCCTCACTCCCAAATCTATTACAGAAACTTCACTAAATATAATTTTATTCTTGTGTATTTATGACATTTCCATAGGGTTCTCTGTACATATTTTTTCCTTTATCTAAAAGGGCATTTTATTTTTCTTTCTCCTCTCTTCAGCAAAAGCACATGCTTGATGTTATTTAAGGTCTAATGTTCCACAGCAGAGTAGTATATGAGGTCATAAATGGCTCGAGCAGTTATCAAAAGCCTCAACTTCAACTTGAGCATTTAATCATCTGTAAAAACCAGTTATGGGCTCATATACTTCCCCACCATGAACACAAGTTCTCTTATATGACAAGGCAAAAATATTTTTTTAAAAACAGATTAAATAAATCTCATTATCAAAAGACTTGATACTAAAATACTTTTGTTCCTCAATAATTTTAGAGTTCTATACTTTCACTGACTTCCTTCCATGTGAATTAACTGTTTAATGTTTTTTCAGTACTTTTAAGATGGAACACATTATATAAGTGTTAAGTATCTTCAGTGGTGTTATTACATGAGGTTACTTTGGAAGCATGGATTAAACGAAGAATGGCAGAAGGGAAAGCGTATGTCTCACAGGAAAGAAAAGAGATGAAACTGACTGGACACCGTTCATCTCAAAGAAGATTTGGGCTTTTTTACAAAGATATAAGTGATCAAATAACTTGTTGTGCGCCACAGGATGTATGATAAAAACACTACCAATTTACAGAATGAACAGTACTATGCTTCAAACATAAAAGAAAATGTTATTGACCCGTACTAATAAAAGAGACATTTTAAATCACTCTTTTAAAAAGTAAAATCGAAAGATGTATATTTATGAAGAATTTCCCAACTCTTCCTACTTTCAAAAGTAGTGTTTTATAGGTTACATAGTCACAAACAACCCCCCACACACACACACGCACACATGCACACACTCACATAGTCACCAGAGTCAGAGCTGGTAAGTGTGCCACAGTCAAAGCTTTCTGCCCTATAGGTCATGTGAAATAAAAACCTAGACTTTGTACTACAATTAATTATTGTTCTAACCTCACCCTAGTGAATAAAAGTTTTTAAAAATCGCTTTTATTGTATTACAGCAATGAATATTGCCCTTTTACCTCCAAGTATCTCATAACTGAACTTCCATCTATTTTAAAATAAATAAGATGTTAGTCATTTTCAAATTCTAGCACACTCCATAAGCATGTTTAATTTCCACAATTTAGCATGAAGGTAACATATTTTATGGCTCTCTCAAAGTATTGAGTCCCAGGACCAAAAATGGAGAAATGCAATTTGCAAAGACTGTGATGGCAGAGATTCATTTGCACAGCCAATTTGATCTGGGCATTTTCTGCTTTTTATATTCAAGGCAACCTCGAGTTTTCCCTCCTCCCTTCTAATTATACCCTATTTTTTTTCTTGGGGACTGAACTATGAAGAGCACTTTTGTTTGTTGACAGAAATGATACTGAAGAATATTTTCATGGAAGATTTATGATACATAGCCAATTACATCTGGATTGCAGATAGAAAATTAGTTTTGGATTTGTCTCATTCAAAAATCATTGGCAAGTGTGATTCATCATAATAATTTTGCAGAAGAATCATAGCAGATCATAGCCTGCACCACGAATGATACAGCTATCACCATCCATCATGATTAAATAGTGGTCAAGAACTAGATGAGTGAAAATGCAGATAATGCATAAACATTGGTACATAGATACTGATTTGAGGTAGAGGGCATGGTATTTGTGCAGTTTTACTACCTTATTTTACACAGAACAGATTACAAAAATTTTTTGAACACGGCAAGGTTTTATTGTCTTCCCAATAAAATAAAGCATGAAAAATTAAAAATGGATCACATGGCCCTTTCTTTCTTATCTCCACCTAGTCCAAAATGCTTGCATCTTTTAATAGCCAGCATTCTCTTAGATCTGCAGTTGGGCTCAACACTCTCAAGCCTTAGGACAATCTTTTTTCTAGTTTTGGCCTTCTTCTGGAAAATCAGCATAGTCTATCCACCACTCTGTTTCCTGTTATAATGCCGCTTTCCCTGGGCACATAGGGAATCCTTGCCTTTCTTGTACTGTGTCACCATATGGAGTTGATGCTTGCCACAATTCTTACAGAGAGTTAGCCGGGTTTGGGGAGTGTTCACCATGTTTGCAGGCAGCTACCAGTGAGGAAAGAAAGAGCCAGATTACAATTTTTTTAATCCACTACTATTGAATTGTGTTAGAATCCTCTTGAAATTTTTTGCTAAATCTTACAAACAAAATTATACAAGCCATCTACTTAAATATTGTCAAAATAATCCCTACAGATACAATTCCATCCCATAGGATGTTATCCATATTTTATGACAGCTTCAAGTTTATAACAATTTTTTATCAGAGAAGGTTCACAAATAATTCAAACTGAGGAAATATTATTCCCTAAAGTCTCTGTTCTGTTTTGGTCCTGACTTACTTCCTGTGAGTGTAGAAAGCAATGTAAAACAAGCCACTTTTCTGAATTAGATCTTTATACCTGAGCTGAAAAAAAAATGTTCATTTCACTTTCTGGAAATTCTCCTGATGATTCTGAAGTATTCACAAGTTTTTAATTTATTTATCAATTCAATAACAAATGTTGTTTACATTCTAAATATTATTCTAGACATTAGGAATGCATGAGAATGCAACATTAATAAAATACAGTACACAAAAATCACTGTCCTCTTTAATATCATACTCCAGTAGGAAAAATCATAAAATAAACACAATAAGTATCTTGATGATGCATTATTGATAAAGAAAAACATATTACAAAAATGTTTTAGGAATGGAAAATGGAAAAGATCCCAGAAAGTTTTAAAACTTTTTTTTTGTTTTTTTATTGTTGTTCTTTTGATACAGGGTCTTGCTACGCAGCTCAGACTCACAGCCATCCTGCTGTCTCAGCCTCCCCTGCCTTGGGGTTACAGGTGTGCACCACCACACCCGATTTCCTGGTGGCAAACCCCCTACCTGTCCCCCCACTCAGGGGGCAGGTGCCCACACGGCATGTGGTACCAAGGGATCTTCCCAACTCCCAGAAATTTTTAAATATGATATTAGATCTATGTACAAGTGCAACTGAAGTCTTCTATGTTTTCATCACATGCCTGCAAAAGAAGTAACTGACTCACCCATCCACAAAGCCTTTTAAATGGCCCATGTCTATTTCACCTGAAAGTATTCCATTGGCTTTGCTCTGAAAAGAGCAACCTTTTATTGAATTGCTATTTCAAGTATGAGTACGATTATAGTTAGAGAGCCTAACTTAGACAGATTGTGATCAACACTTGAAAGAGCCTTAGAAAATATTCCTATCCCCGAACTGTGTTCTGGAGAAAAATTTATGCTCATGAAGTTACCTTCTCGCAACACCAGGACTGTTGAATCAACACTAAAACCTGCAGTGAGCAGCCTACCCCAGCCCAGTGTTCTCTGCTGATGCCCCCCCACACACACACACTGCTGCCTCTCCCTGGGCGGCCTGGACAACCCCTGTAACCCTTCATCTCACAGCCGGAGAGTACTCTCTTTTCACAAGCTCAGAAAGGTTTAATAGCAACTGTGTATTTCTTCAGAGGCCCTGAGAACTAAAGAGAACACTCCGATGCGGTGCATCCCTGAGGCACTAAGACAGTGGTCATACCAATGTCTAAGATATGTACAGGCACATTCAAAGTGTTATTTGTCTGATTGTTAGTTGTTTGGTAGGTTATTTGTGATATCAAACATCAAATTGTTTTAAAGAATTTCTTTAGTTTTCCTGACTAGCCAGTAACCTGGGTACATAGTGTTTGGGTTCATTGCCGGATCCATCACTGATGATCAGAATCCACACTCTTGTTTCTGATCCAGTTTCTAATTTTCACTTATATAAAATAAAGTATGGCAAAGGCTGGTGAAGTCGCACCAGCTCACTGCCTTTTATCCTCTGAAGTCAGGTACCTGTATTTCTATTATCAGCTCACCAGAAGTAGTAAGAGTGGTGTCTCTGAAACCTCTCTGGGGAATCTCTTAAATGTCCCTGTGTCTTATGCTTTGTCCATTTCTGGGCACAAGGAAAATGCTCAGAGGTAGAAATAGTCTCTGTCAGAACCAATGATAGTTCAGGCTTTGGTAATGGATATTCCATTTAACATTAATAACTGCTTGTCGTAAGCTACCATGCATCCCTATATTACCAAGAAACCGTTTCTGTTGAAATTTCAAGAATAAGTTTACATCAAATAGCTTAATCTTATTAACACACATGTATTTTAATATAGAGTATGTGACTGTCCAAACTTCTTAATTTATATTTCCATATCTACATAATGCCAATTAACACACTGTGGGAGTTCTCACATGAAACTTCTAATGGATACCTACAACAATGCCTGGATCTTTCTTACTTAAGATACACTTATTGCCTGAGCATTCATCCTTTTTTACTTGGTCCATAGTACAAGGCTGTCTCTTTAGGGAACATGATCTTCTCAGTTGCTTAGTTTGGTTAATACAATGTTTTAAAACTCCATGCTTAAGTGTATTTATTTTGCTTTTTTATTCAGTTGTCTGCATAGGTACATCATGCTCTTTCATATTTTAATAGACTTTTAGGTTGCTTCCAGATCTTGCTCTTTGAAACTTTCTGTTGCATGTCCACTCACATGTATGTACAAGAGTTTTTATAAACTATATGTATGTACACAGGACTGTTGAAGAGGGCATCAGTCAAGATAAGCCAGGTACTCTGTAGCAACTCATAATCCTAAAATCACATTAATTTAACACACAGCAGTTGATAAACTGCTCACACAAGTAACACACCAGAGCAGCCACCACCTAGCTCTAGGCTCAGCACTTGGGTGCTTTGATTACTCAGTAACTCCACAGCTCCAGTCACAGTACACAAACATGGTTCTTGGAGCATGATAAGAGAGCACACAGTGGCACGATGGCTCAAAAGTACTCGACCTATCAATGGAACCGCCGTCACTCACTCCATTGGCAATGCAAGACTTCCAACCATGTCCAACATCAAAGCAGCAGGAATTGTAACCTCCCGTGGTCTAGATAACATAGAAGAGTAGAAGCAGATGTGTATATTGAAGTTGATATCCCATTTAACATTAATAAAAATTAAGTCTTCCCACAGGGCAGTGTTACTTTATACCAGCAGTGTAGTTACACGCATGAGCTGTGGTCTGCATCTTTGCCAGTAGTTGATACTGTAAAGGCTTCCATTTTTCTCACCTGGTGGGCAAAAATAGTGTCTTACTATGGTTCATGTTTGCCTCACTATGGCTTATAATAGGGTGATTGCTACTTCCTTTATTTCCCCTGCTCTAAATTACTATTGCTGTTGGTACATTTTTCTACCAAGTTGTCATTTTTCTCTTTGATATATAGCTTTCAAAAAGTATATTCTAGATATTGGTTCTGTGTTGGCTTTATGTGTTGCAAATATCTTTGCAGTTTCCAGTAACAAGTGCACTTTTTATTTACATTGCCTCTTTGTGTACAGATTTTTAATTTGACCTTGACAAAAGTTTTCATTTTTAATATTATGACTTTTGTTTTCTATCTTGCTTAATTTTTTCCTAATCTTGGTTTATAAATATAAATTTGTTAAAAGTTTTAATTTCTTCATTTTGAGGATAGCTACCTAATCTACATAGAACTCATTTTTAAGTGATATGATATACAGATTTGTTTTTCCATACAAACAACCAATTTGCACAGAATCATATACTAAATATTTAATATTTCCTCCATTCTATACCAGCACTGTCTTTTTATATGGTTTACAGAGAAGCACGAACTTGTTTCTAGGTTCTCTATTCTGCTTCTTGGATATGATATTTATCACATTACCAGCTCAAACTGCCTTGATTTCTTATGTCAGGAATGTGTTTAGAGGCTGTAAATTCATTGCAAATAAAAAGGAACAGATCACTCTGCCTTCATTAAGTTTCTGTTCTTCTAAATTAGAGAGATAATAACAAACTACAGGCATCAGTTCCAAATAGACATTATTTTTTAAAACAACATGGCAGGAAAATAAAATATAGGAGAAGTAAGGGAGCTACTGTTTTAAATCAGAAGCCTCCTACTTGGGTAGATGTCTGAGGAAGGCCGGGGAGGGATCATTCCGATCTGCCAGGCAAGATCAAACCCAGCAAGAAATTTGGGGCAAAGAGTTTGAATTTCACATTTCTCATTTCAAAGCATGTTTTATATACTTTACAAGTGCTTTGAGTTTTCTAGGAACACAACCTCTTTTTCTCTAAAATTGTCTCAGTCACTCTTTGCTGTTTGCTCTTCTATATAAACATTTATATATAGTCTTCAGGGAATGATCTCCTGCACTGTTTCAGGGAAGAAATTTATTTCAGGACTATTGCCATAGTCTGTTCCCTCTCCTAAGTGACACTTGCTTTCTCCACTGATATAATATAAAGTAAAACATTAATAAAATGTTTACATAACGCTATTTCCTCTGCTAGTAATATCGAGTAGTTTGTAAGGTCATAGCTGAGCATTCTGCATCATGAACTATCTTTTTAGAGGGGCTGGTAAACTTCTGAAGATATGAAAGACAAAACTGTCATTTGAAAATCAAACTGGTAAGCGAGCTCCACTGGATCAGAATTCTAATCAAATCCCAATCTTTGCAATCCTACTTTGACTGTGTACGCAAAATGTTACAAGAATACCAACCAATTTCATCCTTAATTCCTTATCAGCAAAATGAGAGTCATAATATAACTATCTCCTAAAAATTATGGATAAGAATAAACAGGATATGTGAGTGTGTACATAATGAATAATTAACTTGTCAGTAAATTTGTGCAATCTGAATTAAGATCTTCATGTGATCCCTTATGGGTAAGGTTAGCCATATTTATTAAGAATTAGTTACTTCTTTGAGACTTGATCTAGGTTCTTTATGAAGGTGGTAAATACTAATGGATCAAATCAATTTCATAATCATCACACTAAAAGTCTTTCAAGGGTCAAGCACCTGGAAGATAAAATCTAAGCCTGTGCACATCAACTTTCAGCCTCCAATTCCTGAGAACTCTTCCAATTTCACTTCAACCTCTACTACACTACCCTGTCATCCATCCACCCTCTCAGTCTCAGCACACGCCTGTCTTACTTCTTAGAAAGCCCTCTCCTGATTCCCTAATAGAGTTGAAAGATACTAACTCCATCACTTTCTCTGTTATTTCAAGGGATAGGTATGGGAATGCCCTGTGCTATTTTAACATGATTTTCATTTTTTTAAGTATGGAGGCTATAAGATAGAGTCTTATTTGATTGGTGTGAAGATGGCTGTAAAATACAGTTGAATTGAAGCAGAGCAACCACCTTTAAAACCTGTGACCTGAAATACTGTATGTAACGTAATATCCCAATATAATACTGATATTCACTCAGGAATTTGAACTGACATTTTATGATTCTGGGAATTTTACAATGGTATTAATATAGCATTGTATGCTTCCTAAAATTTGGTGAGCAGAATCTCATCACTTGATGCTGGAAAAAAAAAAAAAAAAACACTTGGATTGTATTTTTGGCTTAAATACATGTAATGGAACCTGTCAATTGAAATCTGTAGTTCAGGAAATACATTTTTTGTCTACCTTTTACCTATGACAGTATCATGCTGATTTGGTGAACATATTAATTGCTTTCTTTGTAAGGAAATCTGTGCCTGGGAAATAAACTTGGCTGACCAGCCTATGAACCCAAATCATCTATTTTTTGTATTGATTTAGCACTGACTCACTTAACCTATTAAAGCACCTCATTTGGCTGGGCTATACAGAAGGGTAAATTTCTCTTATATTTATTGTACCTCCCAATAGCCCTATGAAGTAAGTGGTCATAAGTGACAGTTGCAAAACTTGTACTCCTAACTTCTCTGTGGCAATTAAGGCTGCAGATGTATATCTGTACTGGGCATTGTATTCATCTGAATTCTGCATTATCATTTTTTACTTCTTCCTTTATACCATGTCATGTACTATAGAAAGATGTTCTTATGATCATCCTACAATTACATTTTCTCATATTTGTGCATCTCACAAGCAATGTTAGGATTATTTTTCATACATTCCAATTTTAAGTTCACAATACAATTTGATTTCTTCTTTCTCCCCTAGCAAATGCATCTGCAGAAATGGTGCTAAGAAAAACATGCTTCTCTGAAAAACTCCATTAAGAAAATTCATTCTATTTGTTTTTCTAGCCAATACTGCCCATTTAGCAGACAATTTTATTGAGCGATATACCCTGATGTGTTCATCATATTGAAAGTTCATTGTACAGTGATTCCAACATCACTTTCTGGCTATAGACTGTAAGGAGAAATTGTGAGCTCTGTAAAGTGCATAGATCAGAACTAATTCTTCCAGAGCATCACATAGCAGGGTGTTCCTATTTATTACTCTTTCTCCAACTTAATTATTTCTATTGGCTGCAAGCCTTAGAAGTGGGTTTAGTAAGCTAAGCTTGTAGGATTTAAACAGAAAGGTACAAGGAATAAATTATGAAATTCTTTAGATCAAGTGCTTTCATGATCCAACATCTTATTTTTATGTGGATGGTTTAGATGCCTAGGTCCTGTCCCTACTCCTCTACAGATCTAATTCAAGCTCATTCATCTAAATTTTCCTTAGGTTCCATCTCTCCCAGGAAGATGTCTTTGGTGCCCAGGCTGATTTTGATGCACTTGCCATATTCCCATACTGCCTTGTGCACACCTCTGTGGTAGGGCTTGACCTACTATGCCTGAAAGGTCATTGTCTTGCTCTTTTTTTTAGAGAATGAGCTGATTAAAAGTAACCATTGTGTCCAGTGTAGGAATGCAGTCTCGGCACACTGCCTCGTACAGTAGGTACTTAACAAAGATTTAATGCAAAAGCAAAAGAATCTTGTTATTTTCTTTTTCACCATGTCAGGAGGGGGCATTACTCAAGACATGTAAATTTGCTTCAACTTGTTTTGCCCTACATGAAATTCTGCAAGTACCTTGCATGTATTAGGAGCTCCATCAATATTTGTGGAAGAAATGAATGAATAAATAAAATATAAATTCCCCAAGAACTGTTTTTGCCCTGAAGCTCTATACAGCATTAAGAATAGGAATAAGGATAAAGATATGATCTTATTGCAAAGTAAAATTAATGCAATCTTTAATATATTTTAAACAACAGAGCACAACAGCAAAATCTGAAGACAAAAATGTCTAAAGGAGCTGACTTTACAATTCCACCTGCTCTGAGACGTTTTTCCCTTTCATCCAAATTATGCTCATTGTGCACACACCTACAAATGATTGCGCAGCATGCTTACATTTGAAAACTTGGCTATTATGTAGAGAATAGTTGGCCGAAGACTAACACAGCGTTTTTTAAAAAAAGAAATTTAAAAACTGAAAGACTTTTATGAACAACTGCTTTACTACAATGAGGCGCTCACTGTGGCCAATTAGTACAGTGTTAATGAAAGCCAAGCACTGAGCGGCTCATTGTCTTTTTGTTGCTCCTGCCTCCACATAATCCTCATTCTCCCTTTCTACCTGGCTGTGGAGACTGACCCAGTAAAATCATTCAGCAGATGGATGGCTCAGAGGGAATCAGGAGGGAGTGTTTCAGGGCGCATGCTAACACTGTTCTGCAATTGTTATTTTTCACAGGTGTCCAGGTTCTGGCAATACTTTTCTAGATCTGACTGTAATCTTGCCACAAAACTCACCTGCCAGTCTCGTAAACTTGTTTTACTGTAGACTTCAGCCACAGATTCTGTGGAATCAGACAGATAGCACTACACTATCACATCCATTAGAGGACACATCTGCACCAACCTCTCCTATAATAAATGTTTTTACAGGGGGTACACATTCTTTTGAATGAAAACACACATTACAAAGTCACTGGCTGGCTACATGCCTATTACTTTTGCAATTAGATTAGCCAATTCTAATACGTATTAGGTTTTCTAGTGGGCCCTTTTATTCCCTTGATTCATATACTGTATTCACTATAAAAATTATAAAGGTTTCTTAACAGTGTGGAAGCCTTTAAAAATTGGGTATAATGGAGGAGGTTAAATTGGGATAATTGTTTGCAAGGAAAATGAGCAAAAGCAAAATTGATTGCCAGCCATTTCTCTGGGAACATTTATATGATAAATGAAACCATGTGCGGTCCTAGTCTCTCAGTGTGACTTGAGTGCCCTGATGTGGCTGGGGTAGCCAGAGAGGTGGATGTGGAAGTGACCTCAACAGGCTAGAAGGACAAGAATATAGACAGGAAGTCATGAAGCCCTTGGACTTCCAGGGAACCTGCTTTTTGTGCTTGTGTGTTTTTTTCAGATGGGCTCTGTCTATATAGGTCAGACAGGCCTTGAGCCCTCTATGTAGCCCTCAGATAAGCCTCGGACTCTCAATCTTCCTGCCATAGCCTCCCAAGTGCTGGAATTATGGGCAGGTGCCACCACACCTAGCTTAAAGTTACTTCAATAGCCAACACATGCTCATGGTAAAAAAAAAAAAAAAAAGTTTCAACTCTGTAAAACAATGCTTGGGGGGCAGAGTCCCTCCCGTGCCCAGCTCCAAGTCCACTTATTCTCTGCTATGGCCACCTGCAGACAGCAGGCACTTGGACAGTCGCATGCGTGTGAGTTCAGCAGCCATGTATCTCACAGATGCTGCCCTTGTGATCCTCTCCTGTATCTCTTCCCCTTCATGTAGCTAAAACCCGCCTGTCCTGGAAGACTCACTCAGGCTGTGCATGCAGGTCAGCACTTTCAGGTGTCATGGCGGTCTTTCACCTCCATGGAATCCTAGTTAATCTGACCCCATGTGTGGACATTTAAACACTTCTGATTCATATTATATATA
>NW_004524595.1:23942460-23946429 GCF_000260255.1 Octodon degus | reverse complement strand
AGAGAGAGAGAGAGAGAGAGAGAGAGAGAGAGAGAGAGAGAAATTATTCAGGTGAAATGGGATTGTTGTAATAACTTCCAGCAATCCAGAATACATACCACAAAGAAGGAAAGGGTGCCCATGATCACGAGACTGTCTCGTCCTGACTCTTGCCTTGCACCGTACTCAGAAGATCCCTTCTGTGTGGATGCACACCGACTGTGGAAGGCAGAAAGGCAGAGCTTTATAGGAAGGTGGGGAGGGTGTGTTCGACCCAGGAGCAAGCCGAGCTCCACTTCGCCTATGCTAATACCCAAGCAGTGCTAGCCATAAGGAAAGGCTGTGGAACACTGGATTGTACTGAAAAAAAGAATGACTGCTCATTGAAGATCTCAGATAAAAAAAGAGAGAGAAATCTTTTACCGTCACCTTGACTTTGAGAAAGCGCTAGAAGTCTCATGTTGCCAGATCGGGTGAATAAAGCAGATGAGGACACGCGGCCAGGCTTTCCTGAGCCTGCCTTTCCGCTGGGCGCCACCTCGCAGCAGCAGTGATCATATTTTTGATCACACCTTATAAAGGTGTTCACAAAAGAGGACTCCAGAACTGTTTGAGAGAGTGGCAAGGATGATGGGATGAGTGTGTTTTAAGTAGGGGTTGGGGGTGGGGGGAGGGGATTAATTGCAATGTGTCTTTCATTGTGATAAATTTTTTTTAAAAAATTTTAATTGGGTATAAAATATTTGAGAAGTGTTTCTTAAAGGCTCCTGGTCTTCAAATGTAAAATGCAAGTAAATCTTAAATTTTAGGGAACTTGTGGAGAGTGTAGTAAAAACAAGTTTCTGTCTCAAGTAAGTAGGATAAGACCAAAATCAGCTCGCAAATAACATTTGTTAATTGCTATATGATAGGTTAAAAGATGTAAGGAGAGACCCAAAAGTACAAAGACTGTGTACATTTTAACAAATATAGCACAGCAAAAGACACATGGCCACGAGTCTCCCTCAAAATACTCCCTGTGATTCCAAATGCACTCATCCTTACTCATCAGTAAAGATAGAAAGTATCATTACTGATATTTTTAAAATAGTCCTTAAAGTCTTCTCTTGTGCCTTTCAGTTGTGCTGTTCTGGCTGCCTTGGAGTCCTCACTCAGTCCAAAATATTTACCTGTCGCGGTCATTTTCACTTTGAGGAAGAGCCAGGAGTTTCACTGTGTCTGATCCAGGAAAAAAGGTGAATGAGGACACATAGTAGTCTTTTTATGAGCCTGTATTTCTGTTGGATGGCACTTGGCAAAAGCACTCATTGTATTTTTGATTAATTTTTATACTGATGTGCACAAAAGAGGGCATACGGAGCTGCTGCCAAAAGCATCAAGATGGTTAAGCCAAGTGTGTTTGAAGGGAAATGAAATATTTTGAGAGGGATTAGGGTAATTTTCTTACATTCTTTTGGGGGATGTTTAGCATAACCTTTTTTTTCTGTACTTAGGACAGGGTCTGCAGGGCCTACAGGGTCTCACTATGTAGATTGGTCTCGTAGCGATTCTCCTGTTTTCAGCCTCCCAAGTGCTGGGATTACAGGCACACACCACCACATCCAATCTCAATTACTGTCTCAGTGTGCCTTGGGGGCAGGGGCGGCATGGCCCAGGGATCAAACCCCTGGGCCCTGGGCCTGTTTGGAGGTGCTTTAATAATCTGTTGAGCTATTTGGCTGGCCCTGAGTTCAAGATTTTGGCTTCCACAAAATTAGTGACAGCTATAACCCACTGAGTTGTGCAGTTCTGTTACAGCAGACCTAGGAAAATGATACATCCAGTTCACTATGAAGATTAGCTCCTAGAAAGTGCGCATGATTCTGATTAGGAGATGCAAAGTCACTGAGAAGCTCCAAACACTTCAACTTTAGGGTCCTCACTTGTATCAACTTTTGCTGAAAATCAGGCAATGTGAATTGTGATCCAAACTCTGCAGCTAAACAGGCTTGTGACTCAAGCTACGACCTTCACTTCCAGGCTCTGAGTTAATTCATCTGCAGAATAAAGCATCACAACAATATGATCTCTGACTTTTTGCCAGCTCTATAAAGCTCTGGTCCTATTTTACACATTGAATCACATCTCTGTCCAGAAAACAGCCTTCGGCAACACTAGAAATGATTTACAGGGAAGAAGAAAGCAAACGGAATGAGCAGTGAAAAATCACAAGAGCAAAATCCTCTCTATAGTGCCGAGAGTTTTCTATGCCCTCTGAATGAACAGCTATCCTGAAGAAAAGCTTTGATGCACAGATGTGCTCTCTTGGGACACAGCCTGCAGGTTCCCTGCTGGCCCAGGAAGAAAGTAAAAATGGAAGAAGAGCCATCAGACACAGGAAATGCAGAGGACAGAAGCCCCACTCTATTTTCTTCTCACTTATAGGAGTAAATGTTCAAATTTCTTTTGTATAAACATGACACAAACCCACAATTTTTGAAGATCCACTGATATAAAACAAACAAAATCCTGTAAGTATGGTGTGGCCAAAATTAAGTTCTTCCAATTAACTGCTAGCTTCAAAAACCTGCTGAAGATTCTCAGGATCCTGGCCTTAATCATCTTGTGCATATAATGTATGCTTTTGCCCCTGTCATGTTTCCTAGCTTTTCCCCTTTGCTCTCTCTTCATTATTTAATTTTTAAGTTCTTGCTTTCCTTTTAATTGTGTTATACCTTTCAAATTTTATTTCTTCTTTTGAGTTCTTACACTGGGGAGACTATATGATATTTTCACATGTGAGTCTGGCTTATTTCACTTATGAATATAGCTTCAAGTAGCATCCAATTATATATGAAGGCTTTGAGTTTATCGTTCTTTATAGCTGAGTAATACTTTATTGTATAAAAATCTCTGACAAAACTAAACAAAAAAGGGGGATATAAATGAAGGACCATTTTGTATTTGTGTGGACAAAATAGGGTAGACATTCAACTACTTTCTCTTAATTCAGTGAAAAGAAAGATTTGTACTAATAGTGTTTGGACAGGATATCACGTCTGCATCTTGTACTATGAATAACCACTACAAAGACAGCAATACACAATGTATTAATTATTGTAACTGTCCTACTACCCTGTTTTGAAACTGTCTCATTACTATTTGTTTCTCAATAAAATTAATGAAAAATTAAGTTCTTTACAAAAAAAAAAAAAGGAAGATTTACTGAAAATAGTGAAATGCATGCAGTATTCTGAACATCAGACTTTATTGTGAGACTTTTCATTTCTCAGCGTCCCCAGTCCTGACTGCTGAGAGGAGCAAACGCAAAGGTGCTCCTGTCACCATGACAGGAAGCAATCAAAGGCAGCAGATTGCTTTCCCAGAACCTCAGCCTCCTTGTTGCCTGTGAAATGTGTCACTTCTTCCTTTTGAAGAATTGGGGATCCGGCATTAAGTTGGTAAGAATTGTGATAGAGTAGAAAGTGAAACACTGCACACTGATGCTGTTGCTTAAAGTCAGCTTAACCTTGGCTCGGCGGTGTCATGCTGAGGAGAGTGTGCACCAGAGCACACCTGTCAGACAGATAGAAAGTGACTGTGCCCCTGGTTATTTTCTCAAAACAGAATTACCCAGAGCTTTCATCAACACATCCTTCTCTAAATTTGTGACATGAAGATTATTTGGATCTTCATAAATTTGTTCTCTACAACCTGGACTAATTAAAATACTTGGAGACATATTCAACCAATTGATTGATTGATTGGTTTGTGATTAAATGGAAAACATATTTTTGTTTCCCTTGTTAATAATGTCTTTAAAATTTTCTACATAGGTATCCTGCTTCTGTAAGTAACACTTATGGGATGAAGGTTATCATTCTTTGATGAATGAAATTTTGAAACACTTTAGAGTCATCATGACAAAGATTTATAGTCATTGTATTATCTCATTGCTTTCAGCTGTGTGATTCCCAATTTGTTCTGTGTTAGTGTCCTCTGCACTTGTTA
>NW_004524595.1:23934606-23940833 GCF_000260255.1 Octodon degus | reverse complement strand
AGTTATGCCTTTCCTTTTGGTTAAATCTTTTTTTTTTCCAGAACCAAGGATTGAATTCAGGCCCTTATGCTTGCCAGGGAAGCGCTTACTCCACTGAGTCATCTCCCCGGCCCAGCTATTTGGTTAAATCTAATCAGGTTCATTCCTCTGCAATAGTAAAATCAGCATCTCCTATTCATCTACACTGCTATCCTTGCCACTTATACTACTTATCAACTCTGACCTGAGCTTGCTAGGCCAACCCATGTTCTACACTCTAACTAAAGCAATGTTGCGAAAATCAAATAAAGCATATTATTCTCCTCCTTAAACATCCTCCAAAAGTTTTCCCATTTTCATAGGATAAAATTTTAACTCTTAAGAGTATCTCTAAATTTTATTGCAATCTGGGTTCTAGTAACCCCTTCAGCCTCACCCTCTTCCAGTTCTCAGTGAAATATTTCTCTCTTCTCACCATATAATAGCATGCAATAAAATTGTCCTCTTTGGAAATACTCCCCCATCCTTCAAAGTTTGGTTCAGTCATCCTCCACCAAAAAGCTAGCCAGCCACTCCCTCCATGGTGCTGCCTCTGCATGTGCTATACGCTACTAAGAGTATAACATTTGATGCCATCATTTGTTTTGTATTTGGTCCGCCCTCCAGCATCGCCAAATGTTTTGTTCAGCAATTGTATTTCCTCTTTCACTAGTTCCCCCTTTTTAGTGTAGTCTTCCAACAAACACATAACCATATTTGCAAAATCTTCATTCCAAAATGTCTTTTGTACTTTCATATCCCCCTCTAATGCCTCACTTTCTACTGTTACTTTTCTACCATTTTGCAATAAAACTTCTGGAGCTATGTTTGACTAATGCCTCAGTTTCTTCTCCTCCTATCTTCTATTCATTATAAATATTTTCCAATTCAATGAAACTGCTCTTGTCAGTGTCGCCAATGACTTTCATGTTGCTGATCCCAAGGTCAATTCGGAGCCTTCATCTTATTTGTTTCATCAGCAGCATTTGCTAGAGATGATCCCTTTTTTCTTTCTCAAACACACTCTTTACATCTAAGAAAACACCCCCGTGTGCTGCACTGGTCTCTCTGTGCTGACCACCAGCATTAATCCCCCCTCATCTCCCTGCTCTCTTGATTAGTGCAGGAGTGCACCGGGGTTCCAGTGGACAACTGCCTTCTTCCATCACTGCCTGTGCTTCTGACAAACGGACCTCTCTTCATGTTTTTAAATCTACCCTTGTACTGACAACTCCACACTCCCTATTCTCAGCCACAGTCTTTTCTGCACTTTCACATCTGCCTGGTCATTTTACATCTCCATCTAAATGTCTCTCAAACATCCCAAATCTCAGATTGCCAAAACTGAACATCTCATAGTTTTCCTTCTTACTATTTTTCAAATATCAGATGATTGCAATATCCTCCTTCCCATTCCTTAAAACATGACACTTCTAGTTATCTTTGCCTCCTTCCTTTTCTCTAATATTTTATTCCTATGCCATCAGCTAAGCCAGTAATCTGTAACTTCAAAATAAATTCATAATCTGACCACTTAGTACTATATTCATTACTGATGCCCATGTACACACTGCATAGAAATTACTAGAAAAGCCTCTCAAACTTTCACCTTGCTTCTATCAGCCATGTTGGCCTTGTAAAAGCATACATCAAATAATGTCATGGTAATACTCAACACCTTTCAGTGGCTTGCCAACTCTCACATTAAAACACAGAATCATAGAAGACAATAAGTGAAGTGTCTGTCTTAGTCACTTTTGACATCTACAAGTTAAAGTAAAGAGAGGGTTATTTTGGCTCATGTTTGCAGTTCATCCTCTGCTGGCTCTTCAGCAGAAAAAGGATGGCAGGGACTGGAGAGATGATTCAGTAGAATGAGCGCTTGCTTGGCAAGCACAAGGGTCTGAGTTCAATCCCTGGTTCCACCAAAAAGAAAAAAGAAAAAGAAAGAAACAGAATGGCAGAGGGATATGTCATAGAAAAAGCTGCTCACATCCTGCCAGCTAGGAAAGAGAGAACATAAAAGGAGCAGTTAGGGAGAGAGGAGGACCCTTCCAAGTCACAGCCCTCCAGGGCACCACCTCCAACCAGGCCCCACCTCGGAGCATCGCGCTCAGCCACTGAACTCACCTGTGGGGTGAATCAAGAGAAGAATACAGCACTCCACCATCCAGTTACCTTCCAAAAGCGCCATCTCCGAATGCACGCAGCTTTGGAGGAACGTGCAGATCTAAGCATAATGAAACCCTAGCTGGGTTGTCCTCCCAAGAATCTTATCATTCTCCTTTTTATCAACATGAGACTCTTTCCTGCTCCATGCACTGTCCAAGATAATAATGCCTCAAGGTCACTGTGTTCCCTGTTCTCCAAGCCTACCACACTCTTCTTACAAACACATGGATCATTTCCTGATCTCCTAGCATTCTCTGTTCAAATATCACATTTGCAGTGAGACTTTTCATGACTTCCTTACTCTAGTCTGTCCCAGTTCCTCTCACCTCCCATTATAAAATTTCCTGATATTTTTATGTTTCATTTCCATACAAAACCATGTCATCCTCTAAATTTCTAAGTATTTTGTTTGTTTCTTGCATCTTCTCATACACATAAGCTTTAGGACCTCCAAGTTTTCGTTGATTTTATTTACTAGATTTCTTGCTACTGTACTAGTGTCTAGAATTAAATAGGCACTCCAGAAGTGTTGAATTAGTAAGTACTTTCAGCCATAGATCATGCATCCTGTCTAGAGGATGAGGATAATGATTAATAAAAATATGATCACTTTAATGAAATGCATCTTTCAAGAGGAAGGGAGCTGAACACAGTAAACACATGGAATGAGGCACAACAAAACAGCAACCTCATCAGGCAAAACAACATTAAAAAACATGATTTTTTTTGAAAGAGAGGGCACAACTTTGACAAAGTGGACGTATTTAGGAAAAACTAAAAAGAGATGAAAACAAAAAGCGGAATATATATTTTTCGTTGAGGAGAAAGACCTCGCCATCATTTAATATACAGAGATTTTACGTGACATATAATCCCCTAAAGAAACACTCTCAATGATAAAAGAAATGGAAAAAGGGGATGTGAGGTAAGAAAGGAAGAAGCACTAAAAGAAGAAGTGATTAAAACAGCAAGACTGAGACAACGAACCAGTTAGTCTTAATTGGATAGGGAAATATTACAACTCCCTGTGAAAGATAGGTCAAAATTTAAATCATACAAGTATAATAAGGTTTTAAAAAGCTGTTGGATTTATTTTTACAGTTTAAAAAGATTTAAATATGAATTTTACCAAAGTGTATATATTAGTCATGAAAGTCTTATTAATATAAAAAATTAACCTCTAATTTGAAAACTACAGTATGATGATTTTTTTTTCCTACAACCTCATCACAATCTAGTGAAGGAAACGAGGGAGCCATGCCATTTCAGGGCCTGAATCCTCCTTCTAACGACTGTTCAGTCTTCTAGACATTGTAGTTCTCTCATTAGATGCTCTACATTTAGCCAGAAGAGAGGGAAGAAGGGAAAGAGAGAGAAAGAGAAAGAGACAGAGATAGAGAAACAGAGACAAAGACAGAAATGGAGAAACAGAGACAGATGCAGATACAGAGACACAGAGAGACAGAGTCAGAGACAGAGACAGAGACAGAAAGATAGAGACAGACAGACAGAGACAGAGACCGAGAGACAGAGAGAGACAGAGACAGAAAAAGAAAGAGAGAGAGAGAGAGAGAGAGAGAGAGAGAGAGAGAGAGAGAGAGAGAGAGAAATTGTAGTCCTGGAGGTGGAAGCAATGTCTGAAATCTGTTAGCCAGAACTCAGTCCTGTCACTAAACATACCTGAAACAGAGGCTGTGAATAATAACTTAGCTCTGCACTCCAGAAGACCCTACCCACTTATGAGCAACTGTGAAGGATATCAGACAAAAAATTTAATCAGTCTACCAAGTAGCAAATTAACCTGTCATAATTTCAAAAATGGTGATAAAAGACATGAGATTTCTGGAACAGAAACAAAGGATAGATAAAATGGCAAGAGAATTAGCCTAATTTATTTCATTTATTTTATTGCCAGATCTTGGCAGGATAATAGGAAGATGGTACCTGCAGAGGACTGTGCTAGAGGGGAGGAAGCATAACCTTAGGGAACCTAAATCTTTCAAGACAAGCAAGAAGCATGTCTGACCATTGACAGAGGAATGCTGTCTCCAATTTCTGTCACTAAGTTTTATATGTGCATCACTTAAAAGGGGATTCAGAACAAATAGCAGCCAGTGACTCACATACCAAATGGGCAGAAACCCAAAAGACTCATAGAGAACTTGTCCCCAAACTGCCATATATAGTTAAAACAATTCTCAAATTATTTAAGGTAGCTTAAGTGCACCATGCCTTTTGAGCTCTTAATAATGCAGAATATCTGGACCTGGACCCTAAAACTCCTAATATTAGATTCTTATCCCGATGCAGCCACACTTAGAGAAGCTCTGCTCCACATAACTATTTGGAATGAAGACACATAGGGGTAATCACAAAGTTAAGGTATTCGAAATCACACTCTCCACAGCAGAGACATATTTTCAAAGAAGAAAAAAATTCCCATTATAGGTAACTAATATTATGTTTTATATATTATTTTGTGTTATATGGCTGAATATAATTACATGCAAATTAGCTTTGCACCAAATATGTTATATTAACATCCAGGACTTAAAATGATAAAGCAGACTAATCCTTGGAGCAAGCTTAAGCATTAAAAATATCACCTAAGAAAAATACATTATCCATGTGGTAAGGTGCTAAGAACACTCAAAGAGAAGGACATTTTTTCAGATATTCTAAAAGACACAGACTAATTTTTTACAAAGAAACAAAATCTTTTCTTGTAGCTTAATGTACCACAGAAAATACTTGGACAAAAAAGAAAACACAACATGTATTTCTATTTTATATATTTATATTTACATAAATATAAAATGTATTTATAGCTACATCTTATAAATGAAGTTATTTATTTTCCTTCACATTTATTTAATTCAAGCAGTATTTACTGAGTATCAAATTAAGCACATCAACCTGCGCACTAAAGCTAAAACAGTATTGACTTTCAGAGACTACAGTCTTTGTGAAGGACACATGTATAAAATGATTACAGTGCCTTGTAATGTAACACAGACAGAGCCATGAAACCAGAGCTGTCACATGACATGAACAGCGAACCATCAGGCAATGCAGCAAAAAGCAAACCCTGACTCGTCACAGGAGACCTTGAGCAACGTATGGACGTTCTCACAGGAGTAACCCTGCATCTGAGTCATGAGATAAAAATTGCAGCATTGCAAAAGGCCAACGTGGGAAATAAATTAAAAAGAGACTGATCTGTCCAGAGACCAGAGGACATGAAGGGGTATCCTCCAAGGGGACAAAGGCAGCACCTGAAGTGGAAGCTTGCGAACGTGGCTCTGTGGTAAGGGCCTGTGATGGGAGCAGATTTTTGATGGCCTGAATGGCCAGAGGAAGGTCCGGACTCGAACAGATGGGAATGAGGAATCTGGACGTGTTGGCCCCTGCTACCGCTCAAACCAAATTGAGGTCCACTCTGGTTATTGCTACTTACACTGCAACTTTTAATTGTTTGCTTATTTATATTTTGTCAACTATTTGGTAAATGCCTATTTTCTGTAATATAGGCAGAGGACTTCTCTTTAAGGAGTTGTATGAATTTAATCTGTACTTTTGAAAATTGAAATCATTATTATATTTTATTATTGCTACCTGCAGCTACAAGTTCCTTCTAGAATAGGCATAAGTCACAAAAATACAGCATAATGCAAAGTTGTCCCTGTTTACTCCTTCCCAGAATTGATCACTGAAATGCAAATATAATCAAATTGAGTTTATTTTCATAAATGAAAATATGGAAAATATGACATTTTCCAACCGCACACAGGTTATTTAATCTCTTAGGAAAAGATTTTTATTTGTTCTCATTTTTCTAAGTCAGCTCACATTTCCTACACTGAGGATGGGTTCCATAAATTCCTCCCCTCCCAAAGTTATGGAAATGAAATTTACAGAAATGATTATTACCTGTGCAATTACTTTGGGTCTGTGTAAGTGTGAGCAGATAAATGATGTCCATAATAATTAATATTCAATATAATTCAAATTTATAAAATAGGAAGTCTCAGATTAAA
>NW_004524595.1:23920822-23934141 GCF_000260255.1 Octodon degus | reverse complement strand
TTAAGTAATATATAAACAAACATTATAATATAGATTCTACTTAAAGTTATTTCTATCATTTTCCCCTTAAGCTACAACTATGAATTATTTGCAATTTATGTAAAGAGCTTTTGCTTTATTATAAGTAAGTCATCTCTTCACAGTATATTCTATAGTGAAGCTCATAAGACTCAATTTCTGAGAGAAAAAAATAATAGTATCACAGATCAATGAATATGTTAACTTTGTGTAATGAAGGGAAGAGAAATCAATTTGAATGGCAGTGAAGTCTGCAGCAGTAATGTACAGTGACTTCCTGCAGGAAGGTAGTGGGCCCGCGGGCTGCTCCAGAAGGCATATGAAGGACAGAGTGGTAGGGCACAGAGTCAGCCATGTTCTACTACTTCCTAAGTGGTTCTTAGGCACAAAAGCAGAACAGCTGAAAACCTACCCACCCCTAGAAGTCCTGCTAATTCCGTAATGATGTTTATGCTTGTTTGGTCAAAGACTAACAAAACCCTCCAGAAGCTACATTTATATTCTAGTCTAATTTTTAGGTACTCCCCACTCCCTGAAGATCAGATTGAACTAGGTTAAAGTTGAATTACTCCTATAACCTTGGCGTGCTTAGATGAAACATGCAGAAGAAGCTTCCTTACCAACCAAGAGTCAGAGCAAAGGAATAGGAAGTCATTAGCCAAAAGAGGATTTATCTATCTCAACTAAGAAGTGAACTTACATTTCAGGAAGCTGGAGAACTATGTTAATTCTAATTTAAAGGGGAACAAGTGGAATTTTGGACTGGCTCCAAAGTGAAACAAGGAATTTGGGGCTCACAGAACTGTTCTGTGCATTGATTATTCTACATATAAATACATTTATTAACACTCATGAAACTAGCTAGGCTGAAGCACAAAGACCACAAATTCAATCCCAACCTGAGCAATTTAGCTATTTAACAAGTTCCTGTCTCAAATAAAAACTAAAAGATGTGCTAGGAATGTGGCCCAGGGATGACACCAAGTTCAATCTTCAAAATCTAGAGACAAAAAAGGAAAAGGGGGACAATATACCAAAAGACAACATTTTACTGTATATGAGCTAAAATTTAACTTTATAAAGGACAAGTGGAAAAGCATAATACTTGAGGAAATGTTGGAGAAATTCTAAACACTCACTAGAATGGTTAAAACACCTTGTTTAATTCACAGTTGATTGCTATAGGTTTCAAGAACCAGAGCACATCATTGGAAACTCTGTGTTTCTATTTTTTTTTTTATTTTAAGGAAAGGGTCTATAGGGTGTTCAGGGTCTCACTACTAGATTGGACTCATAGTAATTCTCCTGTTTATAGCCTCCCAAGTGCTGAGATTACAGGCATGTACCACCACAACCAGTCTCAATTGCTGTCTCAGCATGCCCCAGGGGTCGGGGCTGGCATGGCAGGCCCAGAGATCGAACCCCTGGACCTTCTTGCAGGTGCTTTACTCAGCTGAGCCAGCTCTGGTTTTTTTATTAAGTAATTATCATAATTTTGTTCTTGTCAACATTAAAAAGTCTTATAGAATCCACATTACTTTAATCCTACCCTACACCTTACTTAGTTCTAGAAATTAAACCACAATGTGTTTGCTCACTACTGCTATTACCAACATACACACACACACTCACTCACTCACTCACTCACTCTGAGAAACCTCTGTGACAGGCTTCTAGCATCTTCTGTGAATAATTTTGTTTGCATCATCAATGACAATGAAGTTTCAAGTCCACTTCCATTGCCTCCCATTAGGGAGTTTTGTCTAGTATTGTACACACCAAAGCAGCAAACCTCACTCAAGACCAAATTTACACATTATTTTTAATTATCTCTGTATTGGAGACAGACTATGTCATGAGAAATAAAGTAAAAGTCAGCCCTCCCTTTCTGAAGCACTCATGTAGTCCATAGGGCAGAGCAAAGATCAGACTCTTGTTCTCCCATCAGACGTGTTGCCCTCACCTCTTCCTGACTTTCATCCTTAAGCTGAGTACACAAAAGCTTTAAGCATGTATCTGTTCAGAGAACTCAATGACTAGGTCTTCACCCAGCACCCAAGTAGGATGAGGCTCTCCGATGACTCACTCACCGTTTCCCATCACCACTGTGCTCCAGCTCAGATGGAAGTTAATCAGCCAAGACTTTAAAGAGGAAATGGACTTTGTAGTAAATTCCAAGGAACCAGAAAATGATAAATAGGAAAGGGGAGGAGTTCAACTGCTCCAGACCATGGAAATGTCTTCCCTAGAAGCCATTCTTCCCTAAAAGCTTTTGACAGGTAAAATGTAGCACATTTTGCTCAACTGAATTGCTAATATCATGAATAGATTCTCACATATGCATTTCTGAGATACTTTATGTTTTCTGTCAACCCAAAAGAAACTTTTTAAAAGGGTTTTAGAACATGATCAAAAAATCAATGACCCATAGAAATATACTTCAGATTTTTTTCACATATATGGCCAAAGAAATGCACTATATATCAATTATGAATCTCATTATTAAAACTCCTTAGGTTGTCAAAACCTTAAAAGCCATATTTTCCATATAACACATAGATGCATTTTCATTCACCTTTTAAATAAAGGTCTCTATTAGAATAAAAAAAAAAGATTGAATGACAATTCTAAAAAGAAATGGTAAACATGTTTCTTTTTCCATATGACTTGTCTTAAAGTTCTTGCTACACATTCCACTAAAATTTCTATGTAAGTTATAGTTACAGAGGAGATAAGCATGCAAGTTGCCTTTTGTTGGTCTATAAGCAGTAAAGCAAGCAAAAGCCTCCCCTATTACTGTGTTTATTAATGAAAGCCCACAGATAGGTTAAGTACTCACTGTAATCTACTAAGCCCCTTATCCTAAGTACCTGTGGTGGGAATATAGGCCTCATCTAAGGTAGTCACTAGGGCTCTACTGGAGGCAGATAGACTAATTTGATACAGTAATATAGATTTCACCAACATAATTTTTTACTTTTTCCTAGGAAAAAAATTTTTTAAAAATTGGACTTCAACCTATCTCCACCACACATAGGTTATGTGACCAAACTTCAAACTCTAAGGGTTCAGCAGAATCCAGACCACATGGGCAAAGGGCTGCAGATGGCAAAGTATAAGAAATAAAGCAAGTAGCTAGAGGAACAAGAGCTCAACCCTCCTACAGAGCAGCAGCTCTCAGCTCCCACTCTCCTGTTGCCATGAGCCTTACAGTGTGATGCATCCACTGCAGCTTAAGAGAAGTAAGAAGGTAAATATATTGGAATTTGCAAATTTAGAGTATAAACTTAAAGAATTTGAAACCCTGAACCAAGCATACTATGTTTCCAATGCAAGCATAGTCAGAAGAGTGCCCATTGGACATCTCCTTTCCATATTCAAGTGTCATTGTTAATTTTAATTGCCTTTGGTGGGGGGTGGCCTTATTCAGTTAGCTGAGGATCTTAAGGAAAAGAAGCTGAAGGGCTAAAGGTGTAGCTCAGTGGTCTCACTACCTGTCTGGCAAGTGCAGAGATCTAGGTTCAATCCCCCAGTACTGCATACTGTGCTGGCCCCGTGCTGAGCCCGCCGCCAAAACTGGGTGGGGTGGTACATTCCTGTAATCCCAGCACTGGGGAAGCTGAGACAGTAGGATTTCTAGAAGTCTGAGTTGTGTAGCAAGACCCTGTGCCAAATAAAAAATAATTTATAAAAATTTAATTTTTTAAAGAGGAAAAGAGACTGACATCCTTTAATTCAGAAGAATTCCTTCCAGCCAGTGGCCTTTATTCCCAAATTCCAATCATGAATTCTACCTGGGCTACTCTGTAGATTCTGGACTTGTCAAACTTTCCCATCTTATATGGTAATTTCTGAGAACAATTCTTGATAATGATGATGTGTGATGAAAGTGGTCCACAGATACGTGATAGATAGGTGGATAGATAGGACAGATAGATAGGATAGACAGACAGACAGACATGATAGAGAGATGTAATGGTTCTGGTTCTCTGGAGAACACTGTCCTGATACACCAAGTTTGTTAAGACTACCCCTGCTATATCTATTTCCCCAGATGAAATAAATCATTTCCTTCAGCCATTCTGTCTCTACAGCTGCAACTCCTCACTGTGACAATGACATCCTAGGCTACACCGAGCCAAGACGGGTGGGTGGGTCGCTCTGATTAATACATTTACTCCACCTTTGTTCTCTAACAGGCAATTGCTTTCAAAGCAATGTTTCAGAAATACCAACTCTATTCCATTGTCTCTATTGTCCCCTGTCCTCTCCAAACTAAGTCTCAGATACACTCTAATTGTTTATTTTCTTTTGATCTCCAAATCTACATGTTTTGAAATAGTCTGCTGCTTCACATTACTGTATTTCTTTTGCCTGTGCTCACTCTTGTATCACAGGACGCTTGGTCCCTATTTTGTGAGCTGCTCTGACCCATAGCTTTCTCCAGCTTCCCCTCCTCACAGTCTGCCTCCCTATTTTCTTCTTAGTGTACAGCGTGCCTCTTCACTGGCTGAGTTCCTTTTGAATAGAAATAGCACAGGAAGGAGTGTAGTGTTTTACATTTTACTAAGAAAACTATAATGGATTACACATCATTTTTTTGCAATTTCAATTAATAACCACCATTAGTATATATATTCAGTATTCATGATATTTTTAAATGACATATATTTTTATAAAATATATAATTATATATTATTTATAGTTTATAAAAGTAAATAGAGATAGATAGATAGATAGATAGATAGATAGATAGATAGATAGATAGATAGATATTTACTTTTCTTCCTTAACACATCTTCCCTTAATCCTTGGGACATCCTTAAGGGATATTATCATTGCTCCAATTTACATAAGCAAACACTGAGCCACACAAAGGGTCAAATTTTACTCAGATGAATGGATAAACAAAAGTTGTTGTTCACACACAATGGAGTACTACTTTGCCATAGAGAAAGATAAACTTGAGTCATTTGCAGGGAAATGGATGCCCTTTGAGACCACAATGTTCAGTGAAATAAATCAGGCACAGCAACTTAAATACTGCATAGTTTCTTTTACATGAGAAAGGCAAATTATGAATAAAAAACAAAATTAAATTAGAAAATGGCGAAGGGATGAGGAGATGGAGGGGAGTGGAGAGATGGGGGAAGAAATGAGAACAGAAGCGAGACACGTGGCTTCAACTTCATAGGTGCGGTCTTAAGGACTATGTCTCTACAGGAATATACTGACTTACCTAACCAGCAATCTCAAAATCTGAAGTGTTTTAAGCCAGTGATCCTTTGATTCTCACTTGTAGCACTGCTCAGTAGAGGTTGAGGTCATGAAGAAAATGTGGTTCCATGTAGCCACTCGTGGTATTGTCTAACTACTCCACCATCCACACCACTTCTGTAGGTCCTCTAAGTCTGTCAGGTAGCAAAGGGAATCAAGGAGCGTGGAGACTCCTGTGGAGCAGCACTACCTATGTATCACTTGTGTGGGATTCCATTGGACAGAACCCTGTAGTGAAGTTCACACTACAAGTGAAAGGAAAGCTGGGAAGGCAAGTGTCATTTTCTGGAAGTGAAGGAAGCAGGGCCTAGTGAACCTACACATGGCCACAGCCACACTGCACTGTCCCTCAAAGATCAGCATTTGTAAAATACAGCAAAGTGTTCTGTTCTGAGGTTACAGAGCACATAAATAACCCCCTGGTGGTCCACTTCTGCACAGAATTTAGGATTCAAAGAGAAGATGGGTAGCACATTCTTCCTGTATTTTCTACCAGTCACTCAGATATAATATTTTCTAAGCATTAGGGTGGAAGAATAAGCAGAAAATGGATAGGACTATAGCTTTGATGCTGAAACAGAAAACTAACCTTGAGAAAAATTGGATGTTTGAAAATTTCAGTACACACACAACAAAACAAAAACCAGGTGGTGTGGTGGTACACACGTGCAATCCCAGCATTCTTGGAGGCTGAAGGAGGGGGATGACAAGTACTACCCTGGCCGGAGAACTTAGTGAGTTATCAAGAGTACATCTCAAAATTAAAAAAAAATTAAAGAGAGATGTAGCTTAATGTGAAGACCCTAGGTTCAATACACTGCACAAAGAGAGAGACAGAGACCGAGACAGATACAGAGACAGAGAGACACAGACAGAGAGAAACAGAGACAGAGACAGACAGAAAGAGAGACGGGGATAGAAAGAAAGGAAAGGCAGGAAGAAAGAATATCTGAAGAACAAGTTTTCATATCTAATGATATGAAAAATGTTTCAAAAGTAAAGCAGTTTATTAAAATCAGAAACTACCAGTCAGGGCTGGCCAAATAGCCCAGCAAATGAAAGCGTCTCCAAGCAGATGCAGGGATCAGGGATTCCATCCCTGAAATTGCTGTGCCAGTCCTGCCCCAGAAGCACGCTGAGACGACAACTGAGACTGGGTGTGGTGGCACGCGCCTGTAATCCCAGCACTTGGGAGTCTGTAGACAGGAGAACCACTACTAGTCTGATCTAGTAGTGAGACCCTGAACACCCTGTAGACCCTTCTCTAAAATACCGAACAAAAAAAAAAAGAAAGAAAGAAGAAAGAAAGAAGAAAGAAAGAAAGAAAGAAAGAAAGAAAGAAAGAAAGAAAGAAAGAAAGAAAGAAAGAAGAAACTATCAGTCAGTACAACACAATGACCTCAAGCTCATTCTTTACTAATTTGCATTTATTTTCAGATGACTTTAGGTAAAGAACAATCTCTATGTCCCAGACAAAAATTAAATGATTTCCATAGAATTAGAAGCAATTGCTTGGGGTTATAAGCCTGAGAAAAAGAAGATCTCCTGACATTAATGGGAAACAAAGCTTCCATAGGTATTTTTATGAAATCATGTCCTTGGTAACTGTATTGAAAAATCTGCCCTTATCACTTGTTCGAAAGGCCAAAAACTGGAATTTTCACAAAGTGCTCTAATTATGAAATAAATTCTATGGTTTATTAAACATCCCTAGGCTTAAATAATAGTTTGGGGGTTTATCCTTTTTGTATTTTTATGACCGCCTGCCTTTCTAGGAATTCCTTCTTTCTAATCGCACTCTCTGTTATTTAATAGAACTGAAAGGAACAGATTTTATCTATCTTTAGTCAATTGATAATAGGAAAGAAACACATTTCTAGAAAGACATTCTGTACCCACAGTCCTAATAGAAGGAAAGATTTTTGTTTTTCAAATCAAGTTTTCGCAATATAATTATAGGGCAAAATGCATAAAGAAAGCTTCCAATTCTCTCCCTCAATTAATTATTCTATTTCAAGTTTTACATATATTAAATGTATTATTCCATTTAACATTGTTGCAACAAGTTTCCAGAGGTGAAGTAATGAATGAATAAAAAGGTTTTGTTTAGATCACAGATCTGGAAATACAAGGGAAAGGGGCCAACCTCTCAGACCTGGTGCCGCTGTTACAGATACTAGCATCATAATGGTTGGCCTGGGTGGCAGATCAGCTACACAGCAGACGCAGAGCCATGGAGAGACTCAGGGATATCATGACCTTTTTTAATAATCCACTCTTGTGAGAACTCACTGGGGTCCTGTGAAGTTACTTCAATCCCTTTCAAAGACTACACTCTCGATGGGCCACTTACCTTGTACTAAATCCCACCTCATAAAACTACCACCACCTTTTCAGACTACTATAGCAAGAACCAAGATTTCAAGTCATAAGCTCTTATGAGACAAACTAAATCTGAACCATTGCACCAACTCCTGCCCCTGACTTGCCTGCATGCAAAGGGAGAGATCTGGAGTATCAAATGTGATACTAGGAAGCCAGAACACCAAGGGATGATATTTTGATCAGTTTCTATGAGATAAGCAGATCTCACACAGTGTTTCCCAGGGGTAGAGCTGGGCAAATTGATCTCACACCTGGTTCTTAGTGAATACAGTCCAGCTATCTCTGACTTCCTCCAGATTTAAATCTTTTTTAACTAATTGATTTTTACTGGTACCTTTTAGATATACATAATGATCACATTCATCATAGAGAATTTGTACCTGTACATATGTCTTGATTCTTTTTTTTAACATTTCCTTTCTCTCCCTTCAGTTCCTCTTCCATTGCTTATTTAAAAAAGCTTTAATTCAATTTTTTCCCAATTTTCTTTTTTCTTTTCCCTTCCTTCCTTCCCCCTCCAGTTTCCATTCCCATTTCAACACTTCCTTCTTACTTCGCAATATTTATCATGAATTTTTTTAAAGAATACAAAATAGTAAAAAAAATCATAAAACACAAAGTTTCATTAAACAAAGCAAGAAGAATCTATCACACATTTTGGTCCTTACTTACACTTTTGGTTTCTCATAGCAGAGAAATAATGCTATATTTACAGATGTGTGGCTGATTTATTTCACTTAAGAATATGGTCTAAAGATGCATCCTTTTAACTAGAAATATCTCAAGTTTGTCCTCCTTTATGGTGAAGTAGTACTCGATTATACTTAAAAAATTCCTTTTATCCATTCATCTATTGGTGGGCATTTGGGCAATTTCCATGGTCTGGCTTTTACAAGTCATACTACTATAAATGGGTGCACACATTATACAGTGTTTTTTATTATTTTCAGAAGATACCAAGAAAGGAAAGAGCTGTGTCAAATGAAACTCATAATTTTATCTTTTTGAGGAATATCACACTGATTACCACAGTGGTTGCACCAATCTATACTCCCATAAAGAGTGGGTGAGGGTTCCTTTTTCCACATAGCCCTGCCAGCATGCTTTATCAGTTGATTTCTTGAGGTTAGTCATTCTTCCTGGAATGAGGTAGAATCTCAGTGTTGTATTACTTTGCATTTCTTGACTGACCAGGGATTTTCATATATTTATTTGACACTTCTACTTCTTCATCTGAAAGGTGTCTGTTTATTTCAAATGCCCATTTTTGGATTCTGTCTTTAAATATGGAGGATCTAGGTTATATGGTAATAGCAATAAGCTTCTCTTCTGGATGGTTAACAACCTAAGTTTGCAGACCAAAATTAGAGAAAAAGGAGGGCCACAAGGAAAACCAACATTTTGGCCCTAGCTTTCCAAGGTCATTTAAGACTCAGGACATATGAGAACTTGTACTGTAATGTCATGTACCTTGGTGGTGTCCCAAATTTTCTGATCAAGGAGATTATGGGGCCAAAGAGGAAAGTGATTGATGATGTAGAGTGTGCCTAAGGAGAGTCACATGGAGAGAAAACATTCTCTCAGGCTTTCACAGAGAGCACATTGGCCAAGCAATGGCCATGACTCATCCACATGGCTGACACAGACAAAGGTTCTGCAATCTGAGGTACAGGCTCTCAGGATAAATTCTGAGGGGATTTCACTGACCTTATCAGGCCCAAAAGCTACAACTTTCGTTGCATAAGTCCTGCTTTACCTTGGTCTTAAACATCCAGCAGAAAAGTATAAAAACGAAGTATAAGAAGTAAAGCCTTGGTGTTATGTTGAGCTGTGGGGGACTCAGGTCAACAATTTCTGACATTGCCAGTCAAGCGGAAGACCCAATACTATTATGGACTACTGAACTCTTTTAGAATATTTTGCTGAGTTTACACACCTATAATATTTAAATGATGGAACTTAACAAAAAAAGGGGATATAGATGAATGTCCATTTTGTATCTGTGTATTCCAAGTGGTTGGGTTAGATATATAGTTGCATTCTCTTAATGAGTAGAGGGATTTGTTCTAATAGTGTTTGTAAATAGGATATCATGTCCGAAGAATGTATGCAATGTGTTAATTATTGAAACTGTCCTACCAATTTTATTTGAAACTGTCTCATTGCTATTTGTTTCTCAATAAAATTATGGAATATAAATAAATAAATAAATATGGAGGATCTAAAGTTTTTTTAGTTCTTTATATGTTCTAGATATTAGTCCTTTGTCTAAGGAACAGCAGGTAGAAATTTCTTCTCACTTAGTTGGTTGTCTCTTCACTCTGTTGATGATTTATTTTGCTGTGCAAAGCTTTTTAATAAGATGACAGCCCACTTGTTAACTCTATGTAATATTTCTTATGCAAGTGAGGTTTCATTCAGTAAATCTGCAAGAAGATAAAATAGAACTTTAAAAATATTTTAAGTTTTTTGGTACAGGGTCTCACTGTGCAGCTCAGACTTGTAGTGATTCTCCTGGTTCAGACTCCCCAGTGCTGGGATTACAGGTGTGCACCACCACGCCCAGACTTGGTACCTAGCTCTGCACACCTGGGGTTGGGCCAGCACCCTGGGGGTCTAACCTGAGTCCTTGCACTTGCCTAGGCAGGTGCTTAGACCACTGCGCTATCTCCGTGGCCTTAGATAGAACTTTTGAAGACATAGGTATAGCTTTAATTCTTTCAACACTTTTTGCCAGCTATCATAATCTAGACTTATTTTTAATTAATTTTATTGAGAAACAAATAGCAATAAGACAGTTTCAAAACAGGTTAGTAGGACAGTTACAATAATTAATACATTGTATATTGCTGTCTTCATAGTAGGTGTTCATAGTACAAATGCAGACATGATATCCTGTCCAAACACAATTAGTATAAATCTTTCTTCTCATTGAATTAAGAGAAAGTAGCTGTATATCTATCCTATTATGGATATACACATACAAAATGGACCTTTATTTATATCACGTTTTTTGTTTAGTTATTGTCAGAAATTGGTATTCCATTGCCATTTAAATATTGTAGGTTTGTGAATTCAGCAAAATAATCAAATGTAGTCCAGTAGCACATAATGCTAGTGGGTTATCCATAGGACTAACAATGTCAGAAGTTGTTGACTTGAGCCTTTTACAGTTCAGCCTATTAATATGTCTTTACTTTTTATACATCATTTATATACATTTCTGCTGGAAGGCTAAGACCAAGATAAAGCAAGACCTATATAACAAGAAATGTAACTTTTGTATCTGACAAGGTTAGTCAAATCTCTGCAGGATTTACCCTGAAATACTTGATAAAAAATACCTATTCCACGTTATATCTAAGATATTTGTTATTCAGACAGATACTGAGGTTCAGCTCAATTGCCTATGTTATAGGGTAATAATAACATTAAACTTCTCTTCTAGAAGGTTTAAAAAT
Organism: Octodon degus; assembly: GCF_000260255.1. Taxonomy (NCBI): domain Eukaryota; kingdom Metazoa; phylum Chordata; class Mammalia; order Rodentia; family Octodontidae; genus Octodon; species Octodon degus. The sequence continues at coordinate 23,923,000 of NW_004524595.1, read as the reverse complement.
TAAGTTTGCAGACCAAAAATTAGTAAAAAAAAAAAAAGGGGGGGGGCTTCAAGGACAGCCAACATTTTGGCCCTAGCCATTCAAGGTCAGTGAGGACTCAGGACATAAGAGAACCTTTACTGTAACATCCTATAACCCAGTGGTGTCCCAAATTTTCTGATCAAGGAGATTATGGGGCCACTGAGGAAAGTGATCGACAGAGTACACTGTGCCTAAGGAAAGTCACATGGAGAGAAAACATTCTCTCAGTCTTTCACAGAGAGCAAATTGGTCAAGCTATGGCCATGACTCATCCACATGGCTGACACTGACAGAGGTTCTACAAACTGCAGTACAGGATTTTAGACTTATTTTTTGATCACCATTGGAATGATAAATCCCTTAGATGTGAATTAGCAAGAACAGTCAAGTTGTTTTACATATTAGTGGACTCAAGCCCAACCAATGATCTTGCCTAAGATGAAGTCTGAAGCTTAATAGTAATAAAATGGTGGGCATGGCCTTTCGTTGCATCTTAAGAATTGTAATTTTTTATATCACCTAACATTGCATTCTAAGTGTTATCTATTTTTAAAAATTTTTAATCATTTATTTATTTATTTATTTATTTATTTATTTGATACAGGGTCTTGCTAAGCAGACTCATAGTGATTCTCCTGACTCAGCCTCCCCAATGCTACGATTACAGGCATGTGCCACCATGCCCAGTTTCGATGTCCAGCACAGAGCACCCAGGGTTCAGGGAGCAGCAGGGTATATGGTACCAGGGATCAAACCCTGAACCTTGTGCTCACCAGGCAGGCACTTAGACCACCAAGCTATCTCCCCAGCCCCAATGTTACCTATTTTAATAAAATCTCCAAGGACTAAGTTTCCAAGCACTGTGATGCAAGAAAAAGAATATGCCAAGAGATGAGAAGCAGATAATCATATTCTATAGATTGTAACATTAACCTCTAAGCTATACTTATTTGTAAAACTCACAAAATATCTTACTTATATAAAACTATATTTACAAATTATTTTGGCTATAGTTTTTACCTTTAAATTTACAAAGCCTTACCGGATTCTAGTCAAAATTAGATATCCTCTACCACAGAACACCAGAAAATCCCAAAGAAAGTAACTGTCACATTGTTTCAGTATGAAATTGATGTCTCAGATTCTTTTCCTCCCTTCCGCCTCCTTCTCATGTCACATCAATTCCCCAGTGATAAATGTAAACTGATTTTAATCACCATAGGCAACTGGGCACACACTGCAACACACTTCAAGGAACTCATTATATGAAGCCATAAAATCAGAAAGCTAGGTTGTTCCTCTGAGATCATTTTTCTACTTGACTCCTCTAACAGAAGATGGTGTAAAATGTCAGCCTTCAAAATTTGAGGCTAGAAATTTTTTACCCTTTTTGGCAGTTAAAAATATATTTAATAAAAACCATAGCAAAGAAAGAATTTGGGTGCTGGAAGAGAAAGATCAAGACTTAGAAGGTCTGGGAAACAATGATAATAAATAACACATATGATGAATACATAATTTTGTGGGAGTTTAGACATGAAAAAGAAAGTTGTAGGCAGGGGTAGGTAGAAATTTTTAGATGCTTTAAAATTCTCTGAAGAAGATGATGGCACAAAAGGTGGAAATTTATTAATTTCAGAAAATGCTGCTGGCAAATAAGCAACTAAAAAAGAAATTTAATTTTTTAAATCATAAATTTATGCCTCACACTCACTAAAAATTGTTTTATCAAATGTATAATACAATGTCTGCCTCAGCCTTCTTGCAAAAAAAATCTCTCATCCTTGGAGATCACTACACATCCCATGACCATTATTCAGAGCCTCAATTACTACACAAATCTTTAGGCCAAACCCTGCCTTATCACTTTAGAGTTTGGAAGTGAAAATTATTCCCTGCCACTTAGCCTGAGTGGAAAGAGGCATGGCCTGAGCCAGCATCCAGCAAAGGCCTCTGCCTCTGTGTTGATACTGATGCTTAAGCATAAAGCTCTGGTGAATGAAATGCAAATTCACCCCTTGATAAATAGTCACTCACCTTAAAGAACACGATCAGCATCACTGATAGCCTGGTCACTGAGCATAGCAAATTTAAAATGGAAGATAAAGGACATTGCAGTGCTAGCTTTTCAGCACACCAATATTTTTAGATTAATGT
>NW_004524595.1:23910520-23920722 GCF_000260255.1 Octodon degus | reverse complement strand
TTCCTAGCATACTCAAAGGTTATAGCTAAGTGGAAGGGACTTCTATGTATTGGTTACATTGAGTTGATTATTATGGTTCCATTTGTTTGTGATGTTTTGTTCTAATTTCTAGCAGTGGAGAAAGTCTTGACAAAAAAAAGTGCATAAGGGCTGGCCAAATAACTCAGCAAATTAAAGTGGCCTGCAAGCAGGCACAGGGACCAGGGTTTCCATCCCTGGGCCTGCTGTGCCAGTCCCGTCCCAGGGGCACTCTTAGACAGCAATTAAGACTGGGCATAGTGGAGCGCATCTGTAATCTCAGCTCTTGGGAGGCTGTAAACAGGCAGATAACTATGAGTCTAATCTAGTAGTGAGATCCTGAACACCCTGTAGACCCTTCCTTAAAATACAAAAAAAGAAAAAGTTTATGAATCCTGATCTTATTAGTTTGAACACAGCTCTTGAACTAAGTTAGTGTTTCTCATTTATATGAAAGTCACCCTCTGAAAGAAATGACTCCTTTTGTGAGATGCAGCTTTTAATATCAAGTCTTGGAATTGGTTGTGATAAATTGTTGTAATAGAAATAAATGCGAATCACAAACTCAAAAACACAGAAACTCATAAAGAAACAAAGATGAAGAAAAAATAGTCAAATCATGAAAAACTTTAATTTCAAATGATGAGAGTGTTTTAGCTAGTATTAGTAATTTAAATCAATGTTAACAGATAATTCAAATTGTTTTAGAATGGGTCTAAAATGTCTCTAAAAGGTATCCTGGACTCAGAAGTGGGGCCTCTGTGAAAGAGTCCCTTTGGGTCACTAAGAACATATCCAAGATAGTGTGTTCTTGTCCCCATAACCCACGCACCACCAACACCCACCCCGCTTCCTGACTGCTGTGGGAAAAAAAAAAAAAAAGCTTTCTACTACCAGAAAGAAAGGAAGCAACTACCAGGCCCTTCCACTGTGCATTTCTCCTTTGCAACCCCCAGCCATAAACAAATCCTCAGATCATGAAACAGATATAATCTCCTCCCTTAAGGCATGTTGGGTATTGTGTCCCACTGCCAGGAAAGCTGATTAATGCACACATAAAAGTGAACAAATACTCTATCATTGGTATGCATTTGTCATATTCTTTGTTCGGGGTTTATAATTTTAAAAAGCCAAAATTTACAATTACTCAGATTTTCTCTTAAAGACTCTAATTTTAGAAGGCATAGAAGCATTTATCCAGAAGTACATAATCGTCATTGCATTACTCTAAGCAATATCACATAACTGTGATTTAGAATGCACTTAAACATCCTTTACTCTGTAAAATTTAAATAAAAAATAGATACCATTTTAAAAGCTGAAATACAGTGGACATTAATAATTTGTTTGCAAGAGACTGATGGACTGACAGAGTCAAGAGAAGTTATTGGGTAGGGCATGGCAGTGCATGTCTGTAGCAGCACTCCAGGAGCATGAGGAGAAGGATCAGGAGATCCAGCCCAGCCTGAGCAATTTAGCAATTTATAAAGTTATTGTCTTAATCCTTTATTTATTTATTTATTTATTTATTTATTTGGTACAGGGTCTCACTATCAGCTCAGACTCTCAGTGATCCTCCTGTCTCAGCTTCTCCAGCACTGGAATTACAGGCTTGCGCCGCCACGCCTGGTTCGGGAGCCAACACAGCATGTGGTACCCGGGATTGTACCTGGTCCTTGTACTTGCCAGGCAGGCTCTTAGACCACAGAGATATCTATCCAGCCCCAATTTGCCAATTTAGATACTTTTTTAAAAGTAGAAAGAAAAAAATGAAGGGAGGGAGGGAGGAGAGAGAGAGAGAGAGAGAGAGAGAGAGAGAGAGAGAGAGAGAGAGAGATCTCTGCTACACTGCATTATCAATGATTATCTACAAGTCTCTCAATCTTGCCAAGGTGGAATTCCTTCATCTTCAAGTTGGAGGGCTACACATTTTCATGTTCTCATTGTCCAGTATAATGACCAGAATACATTAAATGTATTAATAAGCATATATGAAATTCATTGAGCATTTATATTTAAAAGATATTTTCCTAATAATTTCACATATATTAATATATAATGGTCTTAATCCTTAAAGTATATGTTGTATATTAAATAATATAGTGCTATATTGAGTATCATCTATTAATAAATCATCATCATCGGTGAAGTCAGAGTGACTATGCGGTGATGCTAGATCATGTCTAAAATCTTTCAACATTGCATAAGGATTTTAATTTCCACTCTTGGTGACCTTAAGAACCATTTGGAAGGTTCTCAAGGAAGAAAAGACATGAATTGACTTTCATTTAGAGCTCATTCTAGCTGTTATTTTGAAAATACACTATTAGTACAGAGAAGAGGGTTACTCAATAATCCAGGTGAGAAATGATGAGGGCCAGCAGTGTGAAAGGGAAAGAAAAATGTTTGGGTTCTGTATATATTTAATAGTCTAATGAAGGGATTTTCTCAAAGATTCTGTGGTGGGGAAAGAAAATGAAAGATGACTTTGTTTTTTACTCAAGTAGCTAGAAGAACGGAATTGCCATTTACTGAAGTGCATAGTATTGTAATTGGAGCAGAAAGGAATGAAGAAATGAGGAATGCATGCCATAAGCCTGTGCACTCTTCATGGGTGACTTTGGAGAATGACTGACCTCCTGGTACTTGGCCCAGCTGCTAAGAGGGGTATTTTCATTTGCTTCCCCCCACATCACTGTTACTTTATGCAATCCCTTATTTACCACTCAAGTGGCCCTGAATGACATGCTGAGCACCCAGGGGCCATACCTGCTTCCCTGGGGAAAGCAAGTCCACGCTGCAAACCCAGTGCTCAATGATGGCTTCAGTGGATACTGCTTTCTGTAGCAATATGCAATAGGCAGGAAGGGAAGAAAAGCCCTTCTTAATTTTCACAGCTTAGAGATCTCAAAATTAGTGTTGCTTGTGTTCCAGAAATTAGAGTTTTCTAAAATAGCCCCTTTGTTGTTGTCTCAGATCAAAATATTTTCAGTAGACTTGGCTGACAAAACAGATTTGATTCAAAGCCCCAGGCCAGGGTAAAAAATCATGATTATTAGGCCTTCTTTAGGTTCAAGATAAGTTGTTACGAGAGCATCTGTACAACTTGTCTTTCCCTTGAAAATAATCTGTTGCTAGACTAAATCACTAATTGCCCATAAATACCTAGATAAGACTGAACTCCAGCTGTGTAGGACACTAAGTTATTTCTCACATGAATAGTCTCCAGTTATGGCTGAACATGTTTAAATTCCACCAAGAAGTGAAGATAAGAGTCACACTGTAATTTCCACCACGGTCTCTTAGCTTTTAATCCTCATTTTACTGATGATACCATGTCAGAACTGAGATTTAAAGCAGAACTTCTTTGACTCCAAGACTCATGAGCTTAATTGCTAACCTGAATAAAAAAAAAGATTAAAAATGATTGAGAACTGCGTGGGCAGAAGTGGCAGGAAATAAAGTATATGCCATCTTATGACATCATTCTTAAATTAGACCGTGTTCTTCAGATGTTTTTGGAAAACCACATTACAATAGGCAATAGCATTGATATAATGATATTTTCCACACTACTGAAGAAAAATGAGTGATGTGGTAATAAGAATTATGGTCTTCTTAGGCAGACATACCTGGAGAGGATGCTGAGCCTGCTTTTTAGTACTGATTTGACCTTGGCACATCATTTATTTTGCTGAGCCATAAAAAGTCAAAATGTTTCAGCTGAGTTAAAGAATTGTTTTTATGCATAAGTTAAAAAATAAATTTAACTTAAAATTTTACGAAATGGAGCTGAATGTAGCTTACAAGAAATACACCTTTAGGGGCTGGGGAGATGGCTCAGTGGAATAAGCGCTTCCCTGGAAAGCACAAGGGCCTGAGTTCAATCCCTGGTTCTGCCAAAAAAAGAAAAAAGAAAAGAAAAAGAAATACACCTTTAAAAAGAAAAGTCTAGGCATACACAAAGAAACTACCTAAAAGTCAACAGACTAAATGTGTAAAAGAATTTGTCTGATTGAACTATGCTGGAAGATATGACTCAAAGTTAAGGCAAAATAAGAACAATAATAATAAAATGTATATAACATTTCAAAAAGAGTAAAGAAATTAAAAGCAGCCAGGCAAACACTTATTCCATTGAGCTATCTCCCCAGCCCAAACTAAACAAAAAAGGGGGATATAAATGAAGGACCATTCTGTAGTGAAATATATATGTATATATATGTATATACATATATATGTATATATATATGTTTGTATATGCATATATGTATATACAAACATATATATATATATAAAGTAGCTGTATATCTATCCTATTTTGTATATACACACAAAATAGGATAGATATATAGCTACTTTCTCTTAGTCCAATGAGAAGGAAGATTCGTACAAATAGTGTTTAGACAAGATATCATATCTGCATCTTATACTATGAATAACTACTAGGAAGACAACAATATACAATGTATTAATTATTGCAACTATCCTACTAACCTGCTTTGAAACTGTCTCATTGCTCTTTCTTTCTCAATAAAATTAATTTTTAAAAAGCAGCCAGTTAGTGTTTCTAGGGATTTTTTTTTTAACTGAAACTGACTCTGTGCCCTTATTTATCATTCCAGGCAAATAGCCCTTGCTAACCTCATGGGCCTATATACTAACAAAAGAAATGGAAAAGGAGTGAAATAGGAAGCCAGAATGACTGAAAGAAAAAAAAATCCTCATTTCATGGAACCAAGGAATCCTGAAAAAGTAACTCACAGGATCTGGAGCATGTAGTGGGAGCAGGCATCCACTGTGAGCTTAGATGCCTTACCCCGTGGGCTGGTTGTGCTGCCTACACCTCCCCTCTACCATGAAGTCTCATGGTGGAATGAAAAGTAGAGAGAAAGGCTAGGGAGGTTCCACCAACTGCTCTTCCATCTGGGGTCAAATGGGAAAAATGTGGGTTTCCTGCAGGGCTGATGGGCTGTGCAGAGGCAGTGTGGACTTTGCTGTCTTTAGACACCATCTGGAGCGCAGGCATTTGGCACAGCAGCAAGAGACAGCAGGAAGGAAAGAGGCAAGAGAGGTGAGGGATTCTGGGGGCTTTGTGTGAGAGCTGCTCTCCCAGGAAAGCAACCTGAACATAGGATGGCCTTTGAACCCCACCAAAAGAGTCTTTCTGGAGCAGTCATGGAATATGCTTGAAATAAAAACATCATTAAGGCCAACTGAAAAAGAAAAGGAAAATTGAATATATTCTGAAGGATGGGGAAAAAAATTCATTTCCAATTTGTACATATAACCTGTGCAATCAGCCTACATTGGCTACCAAGATAAGATAGAGTTGGCTTAAAATGATTAAAGATCTAACACATAATGAAGGTTAACCATGAGGAGCTATGTAATGAACGCCTTAAGGTAAAAATACCACAGCAAGAACATGAACTCTAGAGCCCGGATGCTTGGGTTTGGATTTGAATGGGTTACCCTGAGCAAGTTATTTAACTTAACCTCCATTTCCACAAGGTCTTCTTCAACAGCTTCTTGTGAGAATCAAATTATTAAATAAAGTAAACCTTTTAAACAGGGCCGTGCACACAGAGTACCGTCTGAATGCTAGTCAGCAGTAGAAACGTTATTAATGGTTAGAGAAATAGACAAAAATGTAACTGTGGTTGAAAGCTGTAGAAGTACACTGTGAGATTTTAACAGCTTAAAATGATATACAAAAATAAGTAATAAATGTTTGAAGGATTAGAATAATCACTATGAGAGAAATAATCACTATAACAAAGAAATAACATAACAAGTGCGAGACACAAATTTTGTGAGTCCCCTGCTTAGAAGGCACAGATGTTATAAGAGTAAAACAGCAAAAAGATAAACAAGTGACAAAATGAAAAAATGTACAATATATATATATATATATATATATATATATATATATATATATGACATTGTCAGTATCTGCTGGAGAATAAATGAAAATTAAATGACAGCCTTTTAGCATCTGACAAATTATTTAAAAGTTGGAAGCTATGATCTATGTTAGCTCAATCAAAGAGAGAGGGGCACTCTCATTCAGTCCTTACAAAAACTGACACAGAGGATGTGGAAAACAATTGCAAACACAAACCAAAGAGATTTGAGACTATCCTAAAATGATTCGTAATAGCAACTAAAGCCATCTCAAAATATTGTAATCCCTGGTCTCAAAAACAATATTCTTGGAATCAAACTAAGATATAAAGAGGGGGCCTGGCCCTAGCTCAGTCCTTTAAGTGGCTGCTTCCACAAAGCTGTCAGCCTCAGGTGGCTGGAGTTCGAACCTCACAACTCTCCTGCTGGATAAATGTGCCCTGAAGGCATTCGAGGAACTAAGATATAAAGAAATATGAAATATATGGTACAGACAAAAGTATTTAGCACTGTATTGGTGGTCTAGCTCAGTGAGCAGCTACTTGATGAATACCTTAAGGTAGAAATGTCATAGCAAGAACATGAACTCCAGAGCAAACTGGTCAAGCAATGGCCGTGACTCATCCACATGGCTGACACTGACAAAGGATCTACAAACTGCGGTACAGGGTTACAGGATAAATCCCCTGAGGGGATTTGACTGAACTTATCAGATACAAAAGTTACATTTCTTGTTATGTAGGTCTTTCTTTATCTTGGTCTTTACCATCCAGCAGAAAAGTATAAAAATGAAGTATAAAAAGTAAAGTCATATTAATATGCTGAGCTGTGAAAGGCTCAAGTCAACTACTGACATTGCCAGTTCTACGGATAACCCACTACTATTATGGACTAGTGGACTATATTGGAATATTTTGCTGAATTTATACATCTACAATATTTAAATGACAATGGAATACCCTTCTCTGATAAAACTAAACAAAAAAGGAGGATACAAATTTTGTATCTGTATATTCAAAATAGTTGGGATAGATATACAGCTGCATTCTCTTAATTCAATGAATAGAGAGATTTGTTCTAACAATGTTTGTGGACAGGGTAGCATGTCTGCATCTTGTACAATGAATAACCAGTAAGATAACAATATGCAATGTATTAATTATTGAAACTGTGCTAGTAATCGGTTTTGAAACTGTCTCATGGCTATTGGTTTCTCAATGAAGTTATTTAAAAAAAAAAAAAAGAACATGAACTTCAGAGCCAGGATGCTTGGGTATAGCATGCTTTTCTATACAGGAGACCACAGGGTTGATCTCCAGTACAGAAAAAGAAATTACAATAATACCTTGTTTTACGAACTTAATTTTCTTTAAACTTTGGGGAAAATTGTATGCACTTATGATGTGTGGGGAAGATTACCACATCATGTAAGTCAACAGATGTGGAGCTTGCAAATAGAAGCAAAATTTTGTTTAATATTTTCTGTATGAGCCAAACTGCAAACAGAAGCATTTGTGAAATGAGATACTAACTGTACTCCAAAAATCTTCAATGTCCACAGACAGATAAGTACTGAAATACATAAACCTTTTGGGATGTCAAGTGTTCACTTAAATTCATGCTTTCAAAATGTCCTTGGAAACTTCTTTATTCAGTTAAATGAAAAAGATTCAAATTGGAAAAATTAGTATTTCAATTATGCCAAAAGTTAATAGCACAAACATAAAAGATAAACATAAAGTGCATGCACTAAAAGGTAATACTTATTATTTCAAGAATATGAATCATTGTGCCTTAATTGTACTTTCTACTAATTTTTTGCTATATTTTTTTGTATTTCTGTAAATGTATGCTATCTACAACCTGGATAACTAAGTTGGAAAGTAAGCGTCAGGCAGCGCCAGAGAATTTGGACACTAGAACAGCCCACAGTCAGGTTCTCTGCTATATGCCACTTCTCTGAAATGACCAGCAATTCAACAGATCTGACCTTGTTTGGTGGAAAGTGCCTTTTTGTGAGGGTAGGTAGCTTGTGTTGTGTTAGTGCACTGAAATTGTGCTTTTTAGACTAGTTTACTGCATTTGTTTATGCAATAAATATTTGGCAGGGATTCATAGCTCTTCCAGGTGAGGTGCTGGGGTAGAAAAGATGAATTCTTGAGCAGCCAGTGCCATACTATTTCAGTTTCCCTTGCCTGTGACACACAGATTGAATGTTTTCATTAGTCTGAACCAGGATCTTTTGCCTCCTAAAAGTTTTTCTTGTTCTTTCCTGTCGTGTCACAGCTTATTAAAAGCACATTTTGTTCTGTAGAATTAGATTCCCATATCCTTGCTGTGATGGGATTTTTGTCTCTTCACCTGAGAATTGTAGATCACAGGATAATTCAGTAATACTTTAAATCAAGGAATTTAATAAAACTGTTATGTTGAATACAATTTAAAGGTGCTTTAAAATAGATCAGCCCAAAATATATGTCTCCTAGCTTCTAGAACACTGAATACTTCTGAGAGAAATCCAAATTCAAACTTTTAAGTAGTATGCACATACACTCAAACAAACACATATAGTTACATATCTACCATGTAAAGATAATTTAATGAGAATACTATGGGGTTAAAAGGAACTGACAAACAAGTACCAAGAGTTCTGAATTTATGGTTAATTTTCCTTCTCTTTTTTTATACCTCCCTCTCTCTTTTCTCCTCTCCCTCCCTTGATCTGAGTGTATTAACTAAAGGAAGGGGTGAAGAGAAAGAAACAGAATTTCCAAGCTTAATTTTTATTCATATCAAACCAAAATTAAGTTATCTAAAGTTTTCAATTATGCTTATTTGGTTATCATAAAATATACAAATATATGTAATCTCTCACACTTTATCCATTTTTTAAAACAATGTACTAATAGAAAAATTATGACTGAAGAATTTTTTCAAATATCAATGACTTATCTTTGCTTTTTTTTAGAGAGCATAGAAAATAGTTAAAAATTGGAAACAACACAGAATTTCAAGAATTAAGACAATGGGAATTCAACAATGGTTGTTGTATTGCATATTGCTATCTTCAAAGTACTTGTTCAGATTACTAGATGTAAGCATGCAAAATTAGTCCAAAAATTAAGCATTAACTGTGCCTTTCAGTCTATACAAGATAGCTAAGATAATTGTATCACTAATTTCTGTTGGTTTGTTAAAGTAACTTATTTCTTAAAATTCTGGAATATATGTCAATTATTTCAAGCCTACAAAAAAAAATTATTTTACATAGAGTAAACCTTTATGTCATCTTTCAAGTTACTTCACTTCTTGGTCACTCAATTGTTTCATAAAGAATAATAACAATTTTCCCTTAAAATATGCTGACTATAATAAAAGCTTTAGTATCAATATCAAGAAGAAAACAAAAGGAAAGAAATAATCATCACTAAAACTAGAAAATAACATGTCATACTTGTCCATATATACTGAAAGGAACATAGAGAATTTCAATAAAATTAAAGTATATTGCTCATCAAACTACTAATAAGCAATATTGAACAGTTTTAGGATTTAAAAAAAATCAGAAGTAAGAATGACATAGCTAATTCTCATATGAAATACTTTCCCTATAAAATAAGCTCTAAAATGTCACTTCAATATTATGAAGACCAGAAATAGTCCAGATTCTGGCAGATTTTAGAATAGTATTATTTACATCATGAAATAGCTTCAGGGTGGGACTCATCACAAAACTAAACTTATTTACTTTTGTGTGCACTTTATATGAATAGATGAAGGGATTTTTTTGCTTCTGGTGTCACATTGCTGATCAATGATTTGGGTTTTGGATCATTTGTTTATGGAATTTTTCATTTAGGAATATTCACATTACATTATGAAAAAATATAAAGATGCTCTCATTTTTTTCTTTATCCTTAATGGCTCAGTAATGAAAACTTTAAGTGTCTTACTATGAACAGTAAGAAAGTTAGAATTTTTCCTCCCCTCCTATTTTGTTGATCATATTTTCTTGTCATAATGCTTCACTGTTTTATTTTATTAATGATACAAAATAAATTTGACTCTAGGAAGCAGAAACACAAGAAGAGAAAGAAGAGAAGGAGGAGGAGAAAAACCATTAGAGTACAGTCAAGAGAAAAAATTTAATCATAAGAAACAGACCTGTAAAATTCTCAATTATTGACTTAAGAGTTAAGGATGATAAAGTAATCATAACATATTTAAAAGTCTTTAGGGATAGCCAAAACCTGCAAATACATAAAAATATCATACAA
>NW_004524595.1:23900487-23902945 GCF_000260255.1 Octodon degus | reverse complement strand
TCCTGCCTTGATGTTCTGGATTTGGAGTTGGACAGCTATGGATTGAATCATCTGGAACCATAAATCAAATAAACTTCTCCTCCTTTCATCTATGGGTTGTAGGTCATGTATTTCAGGAATGAGAAAGCTGACTAATATACAGTAAGTAATTTTATGGAACTCTATGACATACAAAGAGAAAAAAGGAAATAAGGAAATCCAACATACTACACTATAATATATATGCCATGTGTGACATATGTTTTAAGGAATACTTTTATCTGGAAATTTTATCCTACAACTAAAAATTATAATCACATAAAATTAAGCCTCTGAATAAATACAAAGCAAAATGAGCACCCCAAAGAGATTCTTTTAAACTCTTATTCCAAGTACAACATAACAGGAACATGGAGTTTAAATTATTTCTTAGTGAGTAGGGTAGCACAGGCAGTGAAATGTGCCCTTGGCCAGCTCAGGAAATGAAGGTCACATATGTTTCTATTATTCCTAAATCTCTTCTCCAAGATGCCATGCCTAAGGTAACAAAGAATTAACAGTGAAAATGGAAAATGAGCATAGAATGCTCTCTATCTTAGGAAAATGTTTTACTACTTGTGTAGCACATGCTTATCCCCCATGGTTAATGAGGGATTAGTGTTGATCCAGTCCAAATTTTCATATTTAGGAGCACTCTGTTTATAAAATCTACCACTCTGTATCTCTTCCTTTCAATTTGGAAGTCCTCTGAGGCAACAGTGCAAAACTAATTCAAGGAAAACAAATAGATCCATGTATCTGGAATTCACTCTACATTTATAGTAACTTAACCTGAAGAAGAAAGAAAATTAATTAAATTCTCACTGAAACTTCAGTCCCTCATGAAATAAAATCAACACAATGGTTTGCCCTTTGGTTTCATCACATCTGACTGTAATTAATACTTTGAAGTTGTGTTTCAAAACCTCAAAGGAAACAAGGTAGGAACTAAAAACCCTTTCCCTGTTCTATTTGCTGGAGTCTTTGGCTAGAATCAACTGCAAACTTTTCCTTTCTAGAGAGTGTTCATGTGTTTAAAAAATAATCACAAGTCTTCTACCTGTTCAATAATAAGCAAATACAAATATTTATAGTGGAAAAAAGGAAATTATATTCTTCTCAGAAGAAACACGATTTTCTTTCCCTTTTTCATGTCTACACCATGAATCAACAAAATTACTTACATTGTATTCTTAAGTTTTGGGAATTTATTACCTTGCTCTTGATTACTTCCAAAACCAAACAGCCCAACCCCTAGGCTCTGCTATTAGGAGCCAAGTTCCTTTCAGGCTCACCCATGTGAGTAGTCAAAGGATCTGTGGGCCTTCATCTCTACTCAGTATGTGTTTCTGACATTATTTAGCTAGAGGTTTGTTGGCACTGACACCCCTAGAAGGAACATTTGAGCATTTTTTGCGTGGATCAAATGTTTTAGATGTCTTTTTCCCAACCCGTGGGGTCCTTAGCTTTTGGCATTTGATAAAATATGTCATTGATTTTTCATCCTACTAAGTAATTTATTCGGGCTGCCTTTTTTCTTACTGTCTTCTACCAACCAGAGAATGCACAGTAGTGGTCCTTCTCATTCTGCATTTGGGAAGTATGACCAACATAAATAATTGAACAGCACTGTACAGCAGTCAGGAGGACAAGCAGTGCATGGAAACAAAATCATTGTGGAAATGCTGCTGAAACTTCCAGAAAGAGCTCAAATACAAGAAGAATGTCTGGGTGTTAGGAAAAGTAAGCCATGAAAATTGGGAGTGTCATGGTTTGTGTCTAGCTCTCCTCTCCCCCCCTCCCCCCCAAAAAAGCTCATGCAATCACTGGAGCATGGTTCTAGAGTATGTGATTAATTTGAGATCCAAGGCTGGAATTAGGCGACTGAGTGTTGCTGGGATTATGGTGTGAGTGCTGCTACACCCACCCAGGAATAGAGAGCTCGAAGGCAATACAAGGAGACAAGACAGGTTTGTCACTGCCACTGCTCCTCCCTTTTGCCTTTGCTGTTTTCTATTTTCCACTGCCATGAGCAGCTGCCCTCTGCCATTTGCTGCTCTGCCTTGGAGCCACCTGAATATGGACTGAAACCTCCACTAACTGTGAGCTAAATAAACCCTTCTTCCTTCATTTTAGGTGCCAGATATTTGTCCCAGCAATGAAAGAAAAAGGAACTAAGACAGGAAGAAGAAGGAACATAATCCATCTAGAGAAAATATTTGGTCTGTTTCTAAAAAATATACACTGACTATCAGAATGTTTGAAGTATTAGAACTGATAATTTAGTAAGATACTAAAATTCATTTTAGTGAATTAAGTAACTGCTTAGATGACTGTTTATCATAGGCACTGACCAATCAAGGCAGATTTATATTTATAATGAAGATGATAGATAGATAGATAGATAGATAGATAGATAGATAAACATATTTAAAGATAC
>NW_004524595.1:23898053-23900387 GCF_000260255.1 Octodon degus | reverse complement strand
ACAAAAAAATTATTTTACATAGAGTAAACCTTTATGTCATCTTTCAAGTTACTTCACTTCTTGGTCACTCAATTGTTTCATAAAGAATAATAACAATTTTCCCTTAAAATATGCTGACTATAATAAAAGCTTTAGTATCAATATCAAGAAGAAAACAAAAGGAAAGAAATAATCATCACTAAAACTAGAAAATAACATGTCATACTTGTCCATATATACTGAAAGGAACATAGAGAATTTCAATAAAATTAAAGTATATTGCTCATCAAACTACTAATAAGCAATATTGAACAGTTTTAGGATTTAAAAAAAATCAGAAGTAAGAATGACATAGCTAATTCTCATATGAAATACTTTCCCTATAAAATAAGCTCTAAAATGTCACTTCAATATTATGAAGACCAGAAATAGTCCAGATTCTGGCAGATTTTAGAATAGTATTATTTACATCATGAAATAGCTTCAGGGTGGGACTCATCACAAAACTAAACTTATTTACTTTTGTGTGCACTTTATATGAATAGATGAAGGGATTTTTTTGCTTCTGGTGTCACATTGCTGATCAATGATTTGGGTTTTGGATCATTTGTTTATGGAATTTTTCATTTAGGAATATTCACATTACATTATGAAAAAATATAAAGATGCTCTCATTTTTTTCTTTATCCTTAATGGCTCAGTAATGAAAACTTTAAGTGTCTTACTATGAACAGTAAGAAAGTTAGAATTTTTCCTCCCCTCCTATTTTGTTGATCATATTTTCTTGTCATAATGCTTCACTGTTTTATTTTATTAATGATACAAAATAAATTTGACTCTAGGAAGCAGAAACACAAGAAGAGAAAGAAGAGAAGGAGGAGGAGAAAAACCATTAGAGTACAGTCAAGAGAAAAAATTTAATCATAAGAAACAGACCTGTAAAATTCTCAATTATTGACTTAAGAGTTAAGGATGATAAAGTAATCATAACATATTTAAAAGTCTTTAGGGATAGCCAAAACCTGCAAATACATAAAAATATCATACAATATGTGAATGGTTAAGCAAACTGTAGTACATTCACACAATGAAATGCTATTCCAAATAAAAAGAAACAAAGTATCAGTAGACTCAACTACTTGGATGTAGGGGCTTACCAGTTAGTTTAGTTGTTTAAGCGCCTGCCTGGGAAAATCCAGTCAAGCTTAGGAGACCGCAGTTCGATCCCCAGCTCCACATGCCATATCACACCTGCACTTAAGGTAGCCTGAGCCAGCCAAAAAAAAAAAATTCTTCAACCACTTGGATGTGGTGTGAGACAATGAAATGAGCATGGAGCACCCCCCTGGAGTGCTTCATCACTTTAAAGATATAAAAAGGAATTGAGAAAGGATGGAGCCTTCCATTTCCCCAGAGGAGCTCCAGTCTTCTCAGTCAGCTTGGACTTCGTCTCCTGGCTCCTAGCACAAACTCTTTGGCCTCTGCCTTGCATCCTTCAGTCTTCTGGTATAGACTCCTTGGCCTTCCATTGCAGACTCTTTGGCCTCCTGATACCGACTTGCATGGAATACGGCAGTGAGTTCCGTACCTTGGGTTGAATCCTTCAGTCTTGGGTGTGCAGATGCCCTCTGTATGTGTCCACATCCAACTCTGCACTGGCCATTGTAAGCTAGTCTTGTAATTTCTTATACATGTGTACATCTTGTGTTATATCTGTTCCTCTAGTAAAACGCTGACAATACAGAAGGACAAAACAGAAACAAGTTTTTATAAATGAGGAGGAGAGAGGAGCTTGAAGGAAAGGGAGGGGATTTAAAAATTAAAAAGAGGAAACAGGATATATTATGCACAGGTACAAATTCTCTATGATAGATGGTATCATTATGTATATATACATTGTGCCAATAAACTTAGAAAAAATAGAAAAAAAAACTACTTGGATGTATAGAACATTTGCTGTATCAAGAAAGGTCAATTTTTAAATGTTACATGGTGTAAGTTTCACTTAAATAACTTCCTTAAAATAAAAAAATTATGCAGTTCAAAACATACTACATGAAGATGAATTTTATCAGCAAAAATCTGAACATTCATCTTCTTTTACATGTAAATTTTGCTATATTCATAAAATATGTGTTCTAAGGCTCTGGCAGTGAACCTATGACACACATGCTGCAGCAAGCTCTTTGCATCACTGGAATTTCTAAAATGTTTGCCATTACTGTTCTAAGGTTACAAAGGAAATTTGAAAGAATGGATAATCAAAATAAAACTCTGAAAACTAAGTATTTATTCCTATGTAATAAATAACAAAGGTGCTCCAGGCGGTTGTCAAATGCCTTCCCTGATGTCCAT
>NW_004524595.1:23870227-23889888 GCF_000260255.1 Octodon degus | reverse complement strand
TTATTCTTATTATTCTCTCCCTGACCCCTCTCAGGTGCAAAATAATATTTTAATATCCACTATCTTGTAGATTTAAATGTAAAATGATGGCAGTTCTTTAAGTATGTGGTTTGTTGCTCTGTCTACCCAATCTCTAAAATGAGGAATGAGTTGCCTCATGTGTAAGATCAATGCCCACCAAAGTCAAACAGAAGCTCCATGGACCTAGTGAGGTACTTGATTTCAGATAAAATTTATTCAACCTCTGTTATCATGACACTGATTGTATCTGACCTCTGTGCCCCACAGCTATCTGCCTCAGCCTACATCATGCAAAAATTGCTTCATTTCTTGATAGGGACCCTACTATACAAATCATGACATCTTTTAAAACATGTTCCAGCCATTTAACCATCCTTGGAGCCTGCAGAATGTGCAAGCCTCAAATAATGCTTCATTTTTAAAGAGGTGATTGTCTATAACATTTCTTGTGCCTTCTTTGTACTAAGTTATACTCATCTAAAAGTGGAAATAATCGTGAACATTATTGAGACCACAACAGGCCTGTGTCTCAACAACATGAATTTGCATAAATTTGCCTATTTAGTTGGCAATATAATCCTTCATGAAAGATGTTATCCTTCTCAATTACAGGGAAAGATACTCAGAATAAAGAATTCAGAAAGTTATTACAAAAAAGGTAGAATAGATACGTAAATAGTTTCCAAATCTATATGCTTTCCTCAATAATATTCCATCTTTACTTGTATGTACACATACTTCAGAATATTTAAGCACATAGACTATAGTATGAAAGCATCACCAATGTTAATCCAACTACCATTTTGTACAAACTTTGTTGCTTGCACATTTTCATAAGTCAGTATTGTAGGAACATAAATCACATAAAGAAATAATTATTGCTTCCAGCTTTAGAAAAATTTTTGAGACAATGTTTTATTTCGCACATTATATCTAATGAAAAATCAGATTTCATGACAAATTATATATTTCATATACACAGAAATATCAGGGAACTGATCAATATAATGTTTTATTTTATCCTTGTATTGCCTTGCACACATTTTTCTTTTTTTTTTTAATTTATTCGATACAGGGTCTCACTACACAGTTTTGACTCATAGTGATCTTCCTGTCTCAGACTCCCCCACAGTGGAATTACAGGTGTGGGCCACCATACCTGGGGTTCCAGGGCCAGTATAGTATGCAACAACAGAGATTGAGTGTGGGTCCTTGTGCTTACCAAGCAGGTGCTTAGACTGTCAGCCTATCTCCCCAGCCCTTGAAAACATTTGTTAAAAGAAATTTAATAGGAATTTATAAAGTTCAGTCTGTGTATGAAACAGAAAAAAATAACACCTCTTTACTTTATAAATCTTACTCTTAGCATTTGGTCGACCTCATGTCCACACTCGCATCAAATACAAGTAATTGTTTATCCAGCATATTATTCTTAATTCCAGATTTTTCTCTCTCCACTGATACTATCTATTACTGGTCTTTACCTGTTTATGAATAATTGTGGGGACTTTAATGCAAGAGCATGTCAATATCTCTGAAAGATGCATTATTTAAACCACAGAATCATCCTCTAAGTTAGAATCCTTGGGGTGAATTTAGAGTCTACTTAACTCAATTTTCTGACAAGGCCAGAGGCCAGAGCTCTTCTAAATGACTTTACATAAAGATGTCATGAACTAGACAATCATTATTCTCTTTGGCCACTTAGCATCTCAGCATCCTTCCTATGTGGGACACTTACATGCTTCATGAGTCTTCATTGCAGAAGAAATATATACTCATCTCACCAGTAGAAAATATATGATGCTCACTTCCCTGGCCCCCTTGAACCTAGGCTTAAATAATGCACCTCGAATCTCCAATCACCTACATCCTTCTCAGACGTTTAATCCAGAGGCAAGGTGTGAGAGGTGTGGTCTCTCCTCTCGGTGATACGAACAGCTATAAAAAAGAGAAAGCACTGGCAACGCACAAGCTGTGGCACCTTGTACTTGATAAGCAGATGCAGCTTCATCATCAGAGCAGTACTGAGCTGTGTCTTCATGAAAAGTCCTGCCTCTAAGTACTCAACCTAATTCTCCACTTCTCCCAATTATTTTGAGAACTTTAATATCTCTTAAATCAGTTTCTATCCTGCTAAATTATCAAGACTCCATGTGTTCTTTTGATCACTACCAAGAAAAGATTGATGTAAAATTCTGTCTCTGTTTTAACCCCAATCACTAAGAACTTGATTGTTGTTGTTTGGGGCAGAATGAGGGAACAATTATTAAATTGTAAAAGTTAGTAACAAATTAGCTGTTTGTTTTATACCTGTGACTATTATGGAATGATAACTTGTAATTATCATTAGAAGGCAGGATCAGAATATCCAAGATAGTTTTATAGGTCTATCCCTGCTGGGTTTCCTTCGTTTTATCATGAGTAGGATTCAGCCCATCTGCTTCACCGTTCTAACCTAGTCTATTTTTATGATGAATTAAGTGGCACTGAAATAGTCGGTGCCGTATGTCCCAATCCATCGATGCATGACTCACTGTGGAATATGGCTCCTGAGAATCACAGATGGCAAACTGGATGCAGGAAAATTGGTTGAGCTAATACTCAGCCCTAAATCATGCATACTCACACTTGGGGCTCAGCTGTGACCTACTCTATATCATTGAGGAGACTGGTTCTGATTTAATCAGGTTATTGATTCAGCCAAACTGATGTCTAGCTAACCTTTTTACTATCTATATTGTCTATATTAGATGGCCTTCATATCCTACATCAGCCAGAAGTAGACAAGACTTTCATGTATTTGACTTGGAGATTACTAGAATTTAGGTATAGAAACATATTGTCATATTTAAGGGTTTGCCATTTATATTAGCAATAGTATTCATGGCAGAGCCAGACCAGAAATTATTATTAACCAATGTTTTTAAATAATTGAATTTACTAACAATCTTAGAATTAAAATCTTTGAATTCAAACTAATATTCAGGATGAATTATTTTTTAAAACACAGAGTTAATAACAATATGTGGAAAAATATTTTTGAATTTATAAAGTGTTTCCTTAATTTGTTTTTTGACTTAAGAGAAATTATACATTCCTAAATTAGTTTTCAATCACTGAAATATTTTTTAAATCAGCCCTGAGTCAGCTCCTTCTAAGGTCAGTTATCAAATAATAAGATTTCTATATTTAGACATTACCATATTAAGGCCAGCTGCTTTAAAGGATCTTTTTTCTTGAATTCTACACATAGCTCTTATATTTAAGACATTTTATATGTACACTGGAGAATTCTTCAAATGTAGTTCCAAAAACTATCAAATTTAGTTCCTAAAACTGTACTTTTAGTATATCATTTGAAAGAATCTGATAATACTAAAGACAAAAGCATGCACAACACTTCAAAGATTTAAATAGTCTTCATTGTTTCTTAGCTATTTGATCTTTGATGGATAACTGAACCAATGTTCTACTTCTAAAATGCAAAATAAGAAGGTATGAAATAAAATCTCATCACAGATTGGTATGGGTTATAAGTGTTGATATATATTACTGGGAACTGTGTCTACCACAAAGATATTGCATACTGTAAGTTAACTTTTATTATGGTTCCAAATATATAGGGACAATTGGAAGCATGAGAAAATGCAAAAAAAAATATGGGTTTGATGTCAGAACTACAAAGTTTCAAATACTGTAACCTATGGGACATGAAAAATCTGAATGCTTGAGGTTGGATCTGAATAATATTCATAAGCCAGAACCTCCTACTGTCCTAACCACCTGTGCACAGCATGCATTGACTATGCTGGGGAAAAAATACAACCACTGCCTAAAAAAAGATTAGCTCATATCATAGATTTTTCAAGAGCACTCTTTCAGTTACAGTCACAAGCCTTCTGAAAATAGCTACACGATAAATGTCTACTTCTATATCTGCATATCTCTGCTTTAATTTTTCTTAAAGTGATACTAAGCATCCTAGTCATTCATACTTAAATGACAATAGTAAAATTTCCTATTCAAAAACATTCTCTCATTTAAGCAAAGGGAAAGGGACACTATTACAGAGCAAAAATATTTTGTGTCATGCATTTGTGTTTCTTGTTTTCTCTTTGTGAGACACATGTGCATGAGAGAAATCTAGCTGAAGTCAAGACGTGTCTCACAAGCTCTGTGCCCAGGTTCAGAAATATAATGTAGCACAATCATTCTGAACAATTTTTCAAACTCAGCTCCCTTGAATGCAGTTGTAGACATAATTTTTTTGTCTTGCCTGGGTCTCCTGCCCTAACTAAAAGCAGTCCCTGAGACAAAAAACTAAGCCTTGGCGGTTAACTGGGAGATTGAGAAACACCAGGAGGGGAGCAAAGAGATGTAGTAAGAGAAAAATGGAATGAATGACAAGGAATAGGGCAGTGGCTCTGCCACAGTGCTGTACTCCCCGTGTGTGTCTCTTCATGGGCCACAAAAGCATGGCTCACTTGTAGTTTGACTGAAGTCTCGGTGGAACAACATATAATCCTCTGCAACATGACCGATATATGTAGTCTGTTGAAAAGTTGTTGCATGATCATTTTTATCTCTATCCTACCTTGTAGAATGCTGCTATGAGATGTGAGACTTTCTGTCTTGTTCCTCTTTTAGAAGAATAATACAAAACCACTTGGCTGTGATGTAGGGCTGTCTCCTGAATGACAAGATAGCGCTCTACCCATATGGTGCGTCATTTGGCCCTCTTCTTCTAAATTGCCTGTGATATGGCTAGAGACAAAGGACCTAACTCCAGATTGTTCTTGCATTTGCGGTCTCTCTAAGAAATGGAATCTTCAAATCTGTCTGGGTTTATTTTCTCCTTACCACTCAAATCTGTGGAAGTGCGGCAAGAAAACTCAGCAGCCACTGCCGCACTGTAGCCTAAGTTTGCCTTGGCTGTATGTTACAAGCCAGGGACAGATACTGGGCAATTAAAGCTCTATAGCTAAGAAATTATATGAAACATGTACATCTGAATTATCATGATGTATCAGTTAGGGTTCCCTGAGGTACAGAATTAATATAAATTATACATATAATTATACAAAGTAATTACTTGGGTAAGCTACAAGATCAGAGACAGAAGAGTCATGATAGCATAGCAGAGGAATCCAAAGAGTCATCTTCATGCTAGAGAGCTAGAAGATCCCCCAGTGTTCATTGTGAAGGCCTAGAAGCCCAACACAGAGTCACCAGTGCAAAGCTGCTTTGGAAGGCTGAAGACAGTGGAGACCAATGTCCAAAGGCAACAGTGCAGACAGGGGCCCCACAGCCAGCACCTAGAAAAGGCAAAATAATTCCTGATTGCCCTTTTTATTCTGTCCAGGCTACGAGACCTTAATTGATGGCATCTGCATTCACAGTATGTCTTTTTCTCTTAGTTTACAGGGCTACATATCAAACATGGACAGACACACAGAGAACCTAGTAATCTTCTAGGAACTTCTTACTCGGGTTGACTCACCACAATCAGCAATCCCCACCCTGGCTAATGGGAGAGAGAAAGGGGAGAATTCATACCATCTCACCCATGTTGCTGAGGAAGAGCCACTTGGAGGGAGCATTAATGAGTAGGCACTTCTAGCCTGGATTGTGAGACAGCAAAGCCTGGTTCAGCATTGAAAGAGTAGAAACCAGGAACGTTTGAAAGAAATTGGTCATGTATAGAAATAATAAAGAGATACACCACAGATATTAGCAGAATATAGGCAGTATCAACTGTACCCTGTTAGATTAATGGTCATGTTAAAAATGGTTAATATTAACCATCTCCTCGAAGAAAAGCCCCCCAAGATAAATAACCCACATACCCTCCAATTCTCTTCTACTTTCCTTGTCATATAAATTTCTATACTTGTTAGCTTTTCCCTTCACATGAAAGGAATTTTGTCTAACTTTTCACCACTGTCTGTCTTACTTCTATGACAATTCTAGGACACTGCAAACATAATTAATATTAATTGAGGGAATAAAGGTATAAATTAATAAACTAATAGAATGATGTTCAGTTTTTGTTTGGCTGAGAGGATTCACAGCCTCCTGGAATCCCGAAGATAAGAACTGCATTTTATGCTTTTTGTATCTCCAAGGACCAATGTTAGCATATTATACATAGCAAACCTTTACAGATTTACTTGAATATTTACCCATTAATATATGCTTTTTCCATTCTTTTGTGTGACAATGTTTTCAGATACTTTTATTATCTTATTTACTTCTCACAACAAGATGTTCCTTGTTTTTGAGGTGCTGGAGTCTCTTTTAGAGCTGGTGTCCAGGTTCTTTCTGTCACAGGCAGAGAATTTGTCAAGGCAGTGTAAACAGTAGCAAGGCTTTACATTTGTTGAAGGTAGGGAGGGAAACAGGCTCTGCAGAGTGAATTGGGGCCAAGGAAAAGTAAGGACAAAATAAGTACACTCTATGGGATGAGAGTAAGCTGCTGAGGAGATGAGCTACAGCGAAGAGCTTAGTGTCTACTGTCTGTTTCTCAATTTCCCTCCTCAGGCGGACATCAGGTCCAGGCTGTGCTATCGAAACCCTGCTCAAGTTCTCAGAAGTCTGCAGGCAGGCTTGGGGACCTGTTCTATGTTTGTGTCCGAGGAGTTGTAATTAACAGGTCACACCTAATTCCCCAAAAAGCTTCACCATTCCCTAGTCTCCTACCTCAATTACACTGAAATAAGTTAGTGAGTAGGATAATTTCAATTTTGCATAATAAAAAGAACTTAATTTTCAAGAGGGTTGAATAATTTCTACCCAAGGATGTAAATCATAAGGGAATTTTTAACACACTTCTAAGCATGTGTTCAGAATGTAGGTATTAATTGTCTAACTCCAACTTTAGCTTAAGTTTGGATAATGAAACATTATAAATAGTGTCTGAATGAAAAAGCTCACATTCGAAGAGTGAAGACATGTAACTGTAAGATCATTTCCAGTGGGGTGACCACAAGCTGCGAGGGCAAGATCTCAGGTTCCAACACAAAACCACTTGGTCCAAACACTGATTTCCCTATCTCTAGTCTGGCTTCCTCTAGTGGGCAACTCCCTGTCCTTCCATAGGCTTTCATTTTCTAGTTCTTTCAAATAAGTACAGGAATACCAAAAACTTTATAATTCCATGGTAGTTAGGACAATTAAAGGACTCATGTAGAGTCATGCTAGCCACCTAAGTGCCTATAAATGTCAACTGTTACTGCACATGCTGGGTAAGTTTTCAAGAAGCCTTGGAAAAAACAATGCCCAAAGCAACTAAATATAGCGCATAATAATAGAATGCCACAGATTCCCAGGGGAATCCAGTGTTTAACAATACATAAAGAGAAGGAAGAAATCTCATTTAAAGTGTTTCACAAAATACAACAGATAGCTCTAGAAATGTAGGTGCATATTTTTAAAACTCAAAGACAAGGATGTTGAAGAAAGGTAAAGCTGCAACCAAAAAGATTTGAACACATCAAGAGGAATCTACTATTCTAATAAACTAGGATTTGCCCCAGTAGTTAATGGAAAGCCATTAATAGGCCTAAACAAGGTCAGTAATGTGATCTGATAGAATTTTGGTGTTGCAACAGTGTAATTTAAAATTACTGTGGCCTTTTGTCTGGTGTCACAACATGAAATCTGGAAGAACTGAAGGCAAAGTTTGAAGAAAATCAAGACACCAGTTTAGGGGAGTCAAGTTCATGTAATGGCCTAAGCTACACAAGGTCCCACATGGAAAGAGAATGTCAGAGGCACACAGTAAGAGGAAAGAGGTTTGGGGATAAGTGGCTCATGTGGGCAAGGCGGAGCAATAAGTGAATGATGATGGCAAGTTTGGGGCTTGCACCAATCTTCTAAACTTAGAATACTTAAAGATAACACAAGTATTTAAGAAAGGAAACATTGGCAGGGGCAGAAAAGGCTGAGGAAGGATAGATATTAAGCTAGGTACAATGTATTTTCTATTACATTTTGTATCTGAAAAGTAAACAAAATATAAAATGGTGAAAGAGTTTCTATATGGCTAAAGCTACTGAAATCAAAGTGAAGCGCAGAGTAAGTCTGCTGACAGATGTGATGAACCCTTCATTGTCATTAGCCCCAAGCACAGGCCCCAATGAAACCCCAACAAAATGCCATGTCAGATGCAAATAGTATCATATACTTACTTATTTTTAACAGTTAACTTTTAAGGGGCTCTGCACTTCTCAGTTATCCAATAAATACTGCATTTGGTGAGATTCGACAGGCAAATGCTCACCTGGCTGAAGAACTTTATCAAAGAACTTCAAATAAAATTTAATCATGCCTTTACTGAAGAGGAATTTAGAACCAGAATTTTTATTTTGTGCTTGTCACATTTAATGATAATAATCACCTTTGATCCATCAAAGTAATTTCATATCTAAGCGAGCAACAGTTTTCTCTTAAGTCTGATAAATTTGTTGCGATACAATCGCATTGACTAAGCAATTAACAAGTAACAGGGCTGAGATTGGGACTGTGGCATAAACAACAAAGCAATTTGAAGTGACAGAACTGTCAGGTGAGTGAGTTTCATTTGACAATCTTACCCAGTTTTAATATCATACTATTTGTGCTCTGGGAATAATGTAAATGAAGCATGAGAATAGGTGTGTTGAAGGGTTTTTTCTTTCATGTACTTACTCATGTCATAGCTAGTCATTATGCTGAAGAGTTTTAAAAGGTTTCGATGAAATGATGCTTCCCTTGGCTTGTTTGTGCTTACCAAGGTATGTGTATGTAGCACACAGGCTAAGGTTTAGGTGCAATACACAAGCTGGCCTCTTTCAAAGCAAACTCTTCTACTATGGAATGAATGTCATAATCTACATAAGAAAGATTTTACAGTGTAGAACCAACTTTCACCATAAACAATAGCTTCAGAGTCGCAGTGGCCAAGGTGCGATCCCTGGCGTGCAGTGCCGGCCCCACCCTCTGGGCACACAGAGAGGCGATCAAGACTGGGCGTGGTGGCATGAGCCTGTAAACCCAGCACTTGGGAAGGTGCAAACAGGAGAATCATTATGAGTCTGATCTACATAGTGAGACCATGTAGACCCCGTAGACCCTGTCCTAAATATGGGGGGGAGAACAGTTTCAGGTTTAATATTCATACACAGAAAATATGGAAAACAATCTCATTGTATAGTTTCCACATTGACATGTGTCATAAAATTCACTAGAAAAAATGGTATTTCCTTGTGGGTTGCAGTTAATATATTCACTGAAAAGTTTGTTCCAACTACATTGCAAATGTGATTTTTTTTTCCTCCACTAGCATACATTCCCAGTTGCATAGATACTGTTTTCTTTTCCAAAGTTTTATTGATAAACAGATAGCAATGAGACAGTTTCAAATCAAATCGGAAGTACAGTTTCAACAAATAATACACTGCATATATTCTTCTTAGTGGTTAATTGCTGTACAAGATGCGGACTTGTGATCCTATTTACAAACACCATTAGAACAAATCATTCTATTCATTAAGAGAATGCAACTATTTTCAAGCAACTGTATTTTCAAACACAAATCTAGTCAAACTGCAAAGTTGTAACTCTTGTCTATTATACAAAAGTAGAAAATTACAATTTATAGGTAAAATGACATTAATATAAGTTTTTGTAGATAATAAGATATGTGTGCTTTCCACTTCTTCTCCTACATCATAAATGGGTCACTTCCAAGGGGGGTCTGGGCATATCTAAGGCAAATATAGATCATGTTGCTGCAATCCAACTCCAATTAACAGGAACCCATGATTGGCAGGTGTCTCGGCCACAGTTTATGCAATCATATAATTTATAATGAAGCCTTAAATTGTTTAAAGTAGTTTTAAAGTAGTAAAGTACATAAAAAGTCCTTCTGTACTTGTGCAAAATTAAAAGAAAGAGTAAAAAAAAAAAAAAAGAAACTGCCAGTGTAAGAGATAAGAGCAATATTTTCGTGGGAGGAAAGGAAAGGCCTTAGAATTTGTGGATTAACAAAATTGATAGCTTTTCTTTGGGGAATAATTTTTCTAGGGACTTTACTCTGACTAGTGAAGTGTTTGAGCCCTTTTCTTTATTCGTTGTGAAAAGCCCTTGCTTCTGTAACTTCACACCTAAATATTATCAATATATAGACTCCTCGGCTAAAAATATTAAAAAGAGAATAGTTCTTCCAATGAGATTTTAGTTTAAAGACTCTCCTGGGGCATTTGTCTCTACTCCTTTCCATTTATATAGCATTTATAACATTTTCAAAATCTTTTCTTATTTCCTTTAATGAAAGATCAACATTCAACAAAAATAACTAAGAAATTCTGATTCTGTTCTTCATATGCTTTCATTGCCACATGTAATTTACTAGGCATAACAAAACCACAGGAAGATGGAGCACACTAGGTGAGTGGGGACAAGGAATAATGTGTGTGGCACACAATGTGATAGTCAGAACTGTAGCCACTGAAATGTTCTACCCCTTCTGAAAGAATTACAGACAGTGTCCTCTTTGCCAGAGAGATCCTGAAAGCCCAGGACAGATACAACTTGTGACCCAACAGCAGAATCCCATGAATAATCCTTAGCATAGGCTTGGAAGATAAATCATTAGCAAAAGCCAAGTGAAACTTACACAAGCTCATAAACTAACAAGAAAAAAGTTCTAAATCATCCTTTATTTTCCTGTGACAAATTCTAAAAGGAAATGCGCCTGGTAGCAGAATTGTTGAAATTTACTGACAATACAGACATTTCAAGTACCAGGCAATCATCAGGAAAGCCCTCTCCTATCCTACAGATAAATAAAGAAGTTTCCATAATTGCTGAGGAAATTTGTTATCCATATACAAAAGAAGCTATAGTGGCATAGATACCTCTCATTGTGAAATCTTCCCTGATATTCTCATGATTATTTTCATTTTGTCAAGGACTAGATGAATGGATGAATGTAAAGGATTGGCACATAATATTTAAATGCCCACAGAGGAACTCTATGCCTCTACCCAGAAAGTAGTGCCTTTAACTGAATTTTCTCCACTCAATATCAGGAAGTATATAATAAATACGCATATAAATTTGTTGACTTGATCTGACACTAGGCCAGGGATAACAGGGAGGTTAACCATCTACCACAATGGATAGCTCAGTTTGCTTTATGTAAAATTTTTTTTCTGTAAGTTATATCCCTGCTGCTTTGTATAGTCATGGCAATGACTATATTGGTAATGATATATTGCCCAAAAGAAATGTCTCCACTCTCCTGGTGATATGATTATAGCATCTTTGCCTATAAGATGAGAGTAATAACTTGTAAATGGGAGATGCAAATCAGAGCCTGCATAAATATATCCTAACAAGTGTCTTTTAATGAATAATAAGAAGAAATCAAGTCAAGCAGGGCTTGAGTAGTAGACAGCAGTGCCTGTGCTGGAGGAAGTACCGTAGCAGCTTATGCCAAAAGACTGCACTTGACCAAAAGTTCTTTGGTAAATTTTTTCAACTATCAGTAGTGTTTCCTTTCAGAATCTGAGCTTATCCCAGGAACATAAAAAATGATTCAAAAATTTGATTCTTATTAATTTCTAATCTTGTGTGAGTTTCCCTGGGCTTTTGTTCATGATTTATATTCCAAACATATGCTAAGGACTTTCCATGGGGATCTGCTGTTGGGGTCATGGTTGTGTTGTCTTGGGGCTTCAGGGTCTGCTCTGGCACAGATGGCACCATCTGTGTCTTTCTCAGAGGGAATAACACATTGCAGTAGCCTTAAGATACATTCTACACAGGCAATAACAACTTTAGAAATATAAAATGGGAAACTAATATCTTCAAATTAACCACTATTTAATAAAAGTGTGAAATGATGACCATGAAATTAACAGAAAGTGCCAAAGAAGTGTCTTGGGTACCACAATTTTGAATATTCGAGACTGATATTCTCTGCATAAACATGTGGCAGAACCACGCAAAAACAATATCCTCGAGACCACATGTACATGTTTAATGAATAAGTCATACATGTGAGGAAAACTGCGACAGTTTAGTGGTTAGGGAAGTTTGCCTCTATGTTCTCTTTTGCGCAGTGTGACCTCTCAACTGCCTCAAAACCCAGGGCTTTCCCACTTTGCAACATCTCCTTGAGTTGAGAACATCAATTGCCTGACCTCATTCTTGTTAACAGTGGGACTAAATTCCCCTGGAGTATTTATTCCTCAAAGGAGCACTTCAGAAAATGGAACTTCAAAGGAAAGTCTGAACCGTAAATAGAACTTTAGTCAGCAACCAGAGAGAATATGTGATTGGCAAGTCAAATAACTGTTTATGAGACAGAAGATTTTCAGTTCTGCATAGTATTAGATATCAAATGTATGCACCTTTTGATCAGAAATTGTGTCTAACAAATACTCCCTTCTACAGGTTCATTTTCATCTCTACCCTACGTTATTAATGTATTAGACACCAAAGAATTAATATGACTGTAGGAACGAGGAAATATTTCATTTTTTTCAAAGGTTTTATTTACTCAAAAAGACTTAAGTGTCCATTATAATTGTGGCTGTGACTCAATAGTTCTCAAGAAAGGGTATTTTTGTCCTTTGGAGAACATTTGGTGCTTGGAGATGATTTGGGAAACTGTTACCACCAGTAGCTACCAAGTTAACTTGTGCTGAATATCCAACCATGCTCATGACAAAGAATTTTCCAGCCCAAATTATCTGTAATTGCTGCCTCCATGAGGAAGCTCTGATCTAGGGGTGGACAATAAGCATGTGCATCAGATTTCTGTTACTGTGAGGAAGTACCCCAGACTATCAACATATAAGGAAGAAATGCTTGATGTGGGTCAGAGTTTCAGTTTCCAGTCAATGGTCCTGCAGCCCATTGTTTGGCTGGAGAGACCATGCAGCATAGAGAGCTATATCTTGCAACAGCTTGAAAGTGAGATAAAGAGGAAGAGGAAGGGTTCAGAGGCTCAGTATCCCCTTAAAAAGCAGTCATCTGATGACCCAACTCTCTACTAGGGATCATTTCCTAAAACCTCCACCACCTTTCAACAATAACACAGGCAGAAGACTGCACCCTGCACACATGGTGCCCTTGGGGGACACTTTTTCAAACCATAACAATAAGAAATGTAAATAATTATTTCTATATCTGCTATCTCTTACCGTGCATGACTATGATAGGATACTTCAGAATGTTTTCTAGCTGCCATACACTATCCTATGGAAATAAAAAATTGGTAAGTATAATAGCACTAACCTCAGTGAAAGCTTAGAAATATAATAATTATTGACTAGTTATGTTGGCCAAATGTTGTATGATGTTATCTGTCATGAAGCACATTCAGATCTCTTTCAGTGTAGAGCACACTTCTAATTGAATAACACTTTCTCAAGTTATTAAAATAGCTTCCTTTTGAATTGGAATCTCAGCATCCTGCGATAGAAGTATCTCTGAAACTTTCTTCCAATCCCCTTAATACATAGTATGCTGTTTTCCCCAATTATCACTTTTGCTATACAATTTTAGCAAAACCCCTCCAACTTGAAAAGATATTTATTATGTCCTTCTTAATGTCAGGGGACTTCCACTACCCTCAACCATCTGCCAAACTTCACTCTCTATTTCCATGATCACATTTTAGAAGTTCATACACCTTGTCTTTTAACACCCAGCTAATACTTGTCTTTTGTTTCTTAGTAGCAGACCGAGGGCAATTTCTGCCAGTCACCATGGGTAAAAATTCTTCATTAGAACATAAGAAGGGTCAAAATGAAGGTCATAAAACACATGCATTGAAATTGAATTACAGTCAAACTTTCATCACCTGATGACTCTTGGAATCTGTGAATACCTAATATATGATATTTCATTTATAAATAGATTGATGAATGTGAGCAGATCAGTGATAGATTAGATATATAGATGATAGATGAAAGATAGATAGATAGATAGATAGATAGATAGATAGATAGATAGCTTTAATGGATTGCTTTTATATTTATGTGAGGCAGGTTCTTGCTAGGAGTATTGAATATATTACAAAACTAGGACCACAGAAGAACCCTGACAGTTTTGAGAGATTAGATAGTGACAGGAAATTTTTCCAAGATAATAAAAATTCATATACTCTGTCACAGTGGGTTTAGGTGTATTGCAGGACAAGGCTTGAGAGTACACACTCTGAAGTTATGTGGTCAGGGTTCAAATCCTGGCATCACCATGTACTGACAAGTTATGTAACTTTTGACAGGACATTTGACCTCATGCTGGCTATATGTCTTTATCTGTAAGGTGGAATTAACTATAATTCTAGCCTCAGAGGGTTATTTAAGAATTAAATGACTTCAATGAATCTAAAGCCTCAGAAAAATTACCTGGTACATAGTTTAAGCAATAAAGCTCATGTAAAGAGGAAAGCTTCACTACGGTAAATGGGAAGCAGAAAACAATTAAAACAAGTGATTGGACACTAATAAAAGTCATTTTCATGTTAAGACATAAGACTGCCATTCAAAATAAAATGCCCCTGTACATGTGAGCTTTCTCATCCATAAATAGAAATTAGAGTTTACCGCAGTGTTTATTTGCTTTCTGTTATTTAGCCTATATGTGAACAATTGCTTGAAAACAAGCTAAAGAGAAAAGGACAAAAAGAACATATTCAAAGCCATGTTCAAGGATGGATGATTGACTCAAAGGCAATAGGGAAGTCTCTTCTAAGAAAAAATCTTGCATAATATATAGAGAATGCGAAAACTATCACCAAACATCTCAAAAGACATCACATGTAGAGGAATTAGATTATGTCAATATCCTGATTGATATAATTAGTAAGAAAATTACAGAAAAGCTAAGCTTTTCTCATTGTACTTTTAAATTTTTTCTTCAAGAATATTGCATAGATGGAAAATTCTTCTTTAAAAATGTAACATTCCCTTTCTGAGGAATTGTTTAAGAATAGAGTTAGGGCAAGTAGAACAAACAAATGTCATGTTCTGCCTTGTTGGGATGGTCAAAGCAGTTGAGGGAAAGTTGGGGATGGAGTGGGAGAAATTTTCATGCAGAAAAGTATGTTATCAAGTAGAATCATTCTGAAAGAAAAACCCTCCTTACCCATGAGCAAAGTATCAAAGCTGAAACAGTCCAAACCAGAGTCAAAGTCCAAAGAAACAATAACCTTTCAGTGAAATAACCAGTACATTCATAACATGCCCAAATTCAAAGGAGCGTAACTCCCAAAGAAGACCAACCCATTGAAGGCTTACCTCAAATACTTCCTTCAAAGGGAAGCCATTTTCTTAGCACATATGTTCCTTTCTCCCAAAAATTAATTCTCATATTCTCTACTTTGTTTCTATTTTTCATTTTTCATCATCTTAAATTATCTCACTTATATGTTTACTTGTTTAATTTCTGTTTCCCCCACTTAAAAGGTTATCTCCATAATAGCAGAGACCTCTATCCAATTTATTTCCCACTGTTTGCACAGCACTTGAAAGAGCACATGAAATGCACCCAGTAAATATTAATTCAAAAAGTAAATGAACAAATATCCAGGTTGATAAGAAATTAAGAAACTAAATCAATCAGAGCCATAGGGGACATTGACAGAGGGAGCTCTGCTTTTTTCAGAAGTAATTCTAGTCAGTGAGTGACCCCTTTTTCATGTACTCAAATCTAGTAGTGTAGAAATAAAAGATGTATCCACAACAATTAAGAACATTAGAAGAAACTAAGAGTGAAAAGTATCTTCAAAAGTTTCAAACACTGTAAAGGAGTCAGGCGAGATACTCAATGTCAGTGGTTTACCCCCCAAACACAGCCTCAGCATCAACCAAGGATTTGTTGGGATGCAAATTTTTACCCTCAAGTTTTAGACCTACTGAAACATAACCTGTAAAACTGTAGGCTGACAAGCCTTACCCAGGCTTACCCAGATGGATTACAATGCACATTGGAGCTCAAGAACAGCTGGGCTTGGCGATCTTCAGAGTATCTTCCAGTGCTCAAGTTCCATCTCTCCATAAGAAAGAGAGAATACAAGAGTAAAATCCAAGTGGTAGGACAGAATCCTAAAAAGGATTTCCAAGAATATTCCTAACCAAATTGCCCTTCATGGAATTTGAAAATAATAATAACAAAAGCAATTGGAATAGTTCCCCAGCCTGACAACTTTTTGTGCCTTTCTAAAATTGTCATTTGAGTAAATGAAAATTCTTTAAGAAAATGTTCCAGTAGAACATATGCTTTTCCTACAAGGGTTCTCAAAGCCTCCACATTAACAGAAATCATGAATTTTCAAAACATTGTGGCAAGACATGGAGTTTTTCCTGAGTTCCAGATGAAGCCACTCCATTTCTACAGTCAATCTTTTAAAAAGAGTGTTTTGTTAAATACTACTTAAGAAGCACAACCCAAGGGTGGTAAGTTTGAGAGACAAGTATCTCAAAACCAGAATGAGCAGAAGAGGTACTGGTAAAGTCCAAAAGTCAAACTCTTCTCTGTGACTAGACATGTCTGTATATTGGCATACTCCTTTCTAACAATGAGATATTGCTCCAACATAAGATGAAATTGTTATTTATGTTAATAGAAAATTGCATTCTCTAGAGGCATGCCTAAACATTTATGGTTGTTTTCTAGTTCTTGAGCAGCCACTATATTCCCCATTACTGAATATTCATATAAGGGAAAAAAGAAAGAAGTTTATTTTAGTTTCTCCTTAAAGAGCTAAGGGTATATTTGGTTGTGATTCATTAAATAGTATTACCTCTGTCAGGCATTAGAAAATTGAATTTCATCTGAGAACATGAAAATATGTATATGTGTTATAGTGATAGTAAACAACTTTTCAATTAATTTGTTTAAGCATTTGCAATTTTCATTTCAAAGCAGAAGGAGCAATATGGAATTCAGAACAAAAAGTAATCTGTACCTATAATGCTCATTCAAGCACAGGAAGAATTCAATGCTGTCTCACCAAAGCTACAGTGCAAGCTGTGTTAGAGGAGACACCAGGAGCTTTGTGAACTCTATAAAGTACACTGAGGGAGCTTAATGGACACTAATTAATCAAAGCAATATTTAGTTCCATTTCCAATTAACTCTCACAATGAATGTTTGCAAGAGAGAATATAGATGCCTAAAGACAAGTCTATTATTTACTTAGGCATTATTTATTTATGTCCCAACTACATCCAGAAGTAATTGATTCAAACCACAATGTAAGGAATCAATACTGGAAAACAATTTTCAAAAGCACAGAAAAAAATTATTCAAACAATAAATGGGAAGAAAGATGAAAGGAAAGTAATTATGAAATAAAAATCAAGATAAGAAAGTTAAAACACAAGCAAAAGCTGTTCATTGTAGCCTTAAATTCAGGAAATATATATATATATATATATATATATATATATATATATATATATCTTGGATCTAATGTAAGAAATCTGAATGAATTCATTCTTAACTGCTGAATTATCTTTTTTTTTTGGCAGAACTGGGGGTTGAACTCAAGCCCTTGCGCTTGCCAGGGAAGCACTTATTCCACTGAGCCATCTCCCCAGCCCCTGCTGAATTATTCAAAATGTGATTTACGTAGGACCATTTCTCATACCACTCCAATAAAATCAAGGACAGTTTTATAATTTTGTTTTATTTGTTGTTGGGTTTTTTTGGCAGAATCGAGGATTGAACTCAGGCCCTTACATGTGCCAGGGAAGTGCTTATTCCACTGAGCCATCTCCCTGGCCCCTATAATTTCATTTTAAAGTACTAGCCCAGTATATGCTAGGCTAATTGATAGGGGTTAAAGCTTAGAGTCAAGAGTAATGCTTGGATGATGTACTTTTGAGAGTAAGCATCTTAAACATAAATATGTATTATATTCTATAACTTTCAGCAGGACTCTACAACAGAATATTCAAAATGGGAACACTGGGAATATAGCTCAGTGACTGAGCACTTGCTTAGACTGTAGGAGGCTCCAGTAACAGAGAGAGAGAGAGAGAGAGAGAGAGAGAGAGAGAGAGAGAGAGAGAGAGAGAGATCTGGAAGCTAACAAGTTTCTGAAGTTTATGTGGTCAGTACTGCAGACCAAGTCCTGCTCTGTAGATAGGGGTCCATGGACATTTAATTCCACAGAGTTAAATCCAATGTACCAAAGAAGTGGTCATGATACATCAAAAATCAAAGATGTCAAATAACATTTTGTAGAAGACAGATTATATTGATTATAGATCAGGCTTGCATAGATTTTTTGGTTCCTTTATGGACCAGCAAGGTCAGCAGTTGATCTCCTAGTGTCAGCTAAAACCAGACCAGCTGGCTTATTTAATCAACTGGCTGGATTGAAGAAAGTCTTTCACTGTTGGAAATTAACTTTAAATTTTGTCTTTCGGGCCCTAGGAATATGCTTAATAAAGTAAGTGCCCAAAACATAGTTTTAGATAAGCTTCTATACTTTCAACTCCTCTGGAAATGATTACAATAGGAGACTGGTCTGGCCAGAGAGATAGCTCAGTAGTCTAAAGCACCTGCTTAGGCAAACTTAGGCAAGCACTCAGGGACAGTGATTCCATCCCCAGCACCACATGCTATGCCAGCCCTAACCCAAGGGTAGGCTGAGTTGGGAAAAAAAGAAAAAAATATATATATATATAGTTTCAACTAATATATATTGCATGACTGCTGTACTAAGGATATGATGGTGAGCTGGGCAGATAGTGTCTGTCTTTATAAAGATAAACAACCAAGAAGTAATTACATAAACAAATATCTTAATTCCAACTGTGATATTTCTAAAGAGAAAGAGAGTATGTTACAAGAGTAAACAGGGCAGAAAAGAAAAAAGCACTATATACACTTTCCTTGTGGAATGTGAGATGTTTGTAGATAACTTTCTTAGAAATGATGAGAAACAAGTCCTCTGAGAACATTTATTGGTGCACTTATTATGTTATGGTCCCAGGCTAGTCACTGTGCAGAGAAGGTAAGACACAGCCTCCACAGTTAGCACACTCAAAGCCCTGTATAAATATGAGCAGCTAAGATCTACAGAAAAACTGGGTAGCTGCATAGAAGAGAGATCACATATCCACTCATAAAGTTCAGAAGATGAAAAGTCTCTTAGAGGTGAAATGATCAGAGAGTTTTATGAAGAAAGAGACATTTGTGATAGGAATTAAAGAATGCATATGTAGAATGCTGACAGATAAAAAAGAGAAGGGAGTTTTAGAGCATAGAAAAGCAAAGCAAAGGAGATGGCATGAGGATATCTAAGCTCCCTGCAGCTGTCAGTAGACATGGATGAAGGACACGTGTGGGTTAATAAGGGGCACAATGCAGGGCAGGTGGGCTACAACCAGTTCAGGAGACTACCAGATGCCTGACTACAAAGTCTGCTCATCAGTCACTAGGTGATGGAGACCCACGGGGGACTTTTGATCGGGGGAGTGACACGATAAAAAAGGAGCTTTAAGAACCTTCAACTCTGTAGGTGATTCTGAGAGATGTGAGGCCAAAGTCAATCAGACAAGCTGGTAGTCCAGACAAGAGGTAATAGGGGCCTGAACTATGACAGTGGAAATGGAAATGAGGAACTC
>NW_004524595.1:23861240-23864077 GCF_000260255.1 Octodon degus | reverse complement strand
AGACATTTTGACATTTGGAGCAACAAGTATTTAAATTTCACCTAAAAATTATCTGATCATAATCCACTCCACTATTAGGGAATGTGTCACTGATGACAAGCATAGCACAGAATGCTCTAGGGATGAGGAAGATGAACTTGGAAGTCAAATTTCCTGTGCTTACATCCAGGCTCTGTCACTTTTCTGAGGGTCTCATCTGGTTTCTTTATGGAATAATCACTTAGGTACTCTCTTAAGTAGCTCAAGATAAATCAAAATTTTCTGCAACCCAGAGATTCAGTGTCTTTACCAGTAAAGCCCACAATATAACTCCTGTGCGGGTATCCAACATAATTTTCTGCCACTGGCCATCATCTTCCCACGTCCCACAAGATGTTGTCAGCGTTAAGATAACCAGAATTTTCACATTCACCCATATGTTAAGTAAAGTCCATACCAAAAAGAAAAACATGTTCAAAGTTAATCTATCAAACCCTTATCCAATAAGCTAACAGAAAACTGAAGGCTTCAGTTTTGGCTTTGTTTGAAAATTGGAAACATCTCACATTCCATCCACTGCACAGGAGATTTCTTTGCTCCAAAATAACATACCTTGTTTTATAAGTTAAGAAAAATTTGACACTTTCTATATTTGATGTCCTTGAATGTGTAAACAGAAACTCAAACATCTTTTATATAAGCTTTTCCCAAAACAGTTTTTCCCTGAGATGTTTTTCTCAAAACTTCTAAAACAAGTGTGGAAAATATTGTATGCCCTATCCCTTAGAGAATGGCAATGAGTACTGTTTGAGTTACTTTCTCATCACAGAGCCATAATATGCAACTCCTCCATGTTAAAGGAGGAAGATTTCTTTTATTTCATAATTCATAGGAGCTTCATTTTAGAGTCAGCAGGTGTCAAAGCAAGGAGCCATGGGAGAGGGGCATTACAGAGGAGAAAGACCTCACAGCATGGCAGGCAGGAAGTAGAGAGATCCAGAGAAGACAGAGAGGGGATAGGTTGCTCCAAGCCAACCCACCAGGGGTCCACCCTTTCCTGTCAGACATTACTTCCCGTCTTCACATTACCTATAAACTCAGTGCATCAACTCACAGACTTGGAGAAGAGTATTTCACTCACCCTCATGATCAATTGCCTCCCAAAAGCCCCCACCTATGAGCACATGAGACTTCAGGAAGAATCTAGGTATAAACCATGACATTCTACCCCTGGGCCCTAAAAAGCTCATTAACATCTTTTAGGAGTTGCTTAAGTCTTAATAGTTTCAGCAGTGTTGTAAAGTCCAATTACAAAGTCTGTCTCAAAATTTATAGCAAACTCTTTTCTGTAACCCCCCCACAAAACATTAAAGAGAAAGGGAAACACCTCCAACATATGGAGGCACTGGGTAAATGTTCACATTCTAAAAGGAGAAATAGGGGCCAGAAGTCTACATCATTGGCTCAGAGCCTGCCTAGTGTGAGGTCATGAGTTGGATTGCTGAATTAAAAAATAATGATAAAGGAAAGAAGAAAGAGAGGAATGAGACCCAAAAAGATGAAAATCCAACAAAGTGAATGTTAAATGTTATAGTTTCATGTTCAGCACCCTGGGCAAATTGTGATGAAACACGAAATCCAAATGGTTTGGGTGGCCCTGCTTCTATGGCAATGCTGGCTTCTCTCTTAATTTGGGGATGGCTTTGCTCCATCCTTGTGGCTTTGATCAGACATTCCTTTCCTGACTTTTCTGGTATCCTGCGGTCTTCACTGCATTTTCACCTTCACTCTCCCAGTTTCACACACTGGTCTCCAAGGACACACTACCTGGCCTGCCTGACCTTTCTTTGAAATCTAGATGGAAGCCTCCCTAACTCCACAACTCTTGCATTCTGCATGTGCATAAAAGCAGTAAAATCAGCACCACATGGATAGCAACTAAGTCACCAGCTAAAGCAATGACTTCAGTACCTTGCTGGTGACTGTGATACCTCTGAATACCTGGATGATTGAGCAAAGCACCAGTGAGACCATCTACAACTACATGTCCTGAGACTAACTTTTCAAAGAAAAGTCTTGCAACCTTGAACCCTGTGTCTATGAAGGGTGGACTTCTACTATTTCCCAGAATGGCCTCTATCCATTTTTCCTATTGTCTTCCTGTAAAATTCTAGGCTTCTTTTCAATTCTAATGTTTTCAGTAGCCAAGCCCAAACTTTACATGAGCTTCCTTTCTGGCCAAACTCAAAAAGCTTTTTAAATCATTTAGCTGTGCTGGTTGCTCTTAATTTTCAAGGTAGAGCTAGCTAAAGGCTTCTACAATATTCAAATCACAGCCTGAAGTTTGGCAGCCTTGAAATTTCCTCCAGAAGATTAATTAACCTGCTTCCCTTTACATCTATATGAGCAAAATAGAGATAAATTTTCTATCAGAGAATAGCACATAGGGCATGGAGTTAAACTGCTAGTGGTTCTTATCCCCATCAGAAACCTCTTGAGTGTTGTCTTTTCCTTATGTGTTCCTATCAGCATTGTGTTCTTCTCAGTTCTGGCTAGAATCTCCCATCAAACTTGGTTTACTGTAGTCTAGGGCTCCTCTAAGTGGCATCTCCAAACCTTTCCAAACTCCTCATGTAAACCAGTTCGAGAGGCCCCTGCACCACATGGTCAAGTCATTATAGCAAGGACCCCACTTCCCTAGTACCTACATCTGTGTAGACACATTAATGAGCCTCTTACCTCCATGATGCAGTCACTTCCAAAAATACCTACCTATGAGCTCATGAGATTTTGGAGAGGCATCTAGATATGAACCATAACATTCTGCCCCATCCCCTGAAAACTCAAGTTATATATAT